>NC_142600.1:44616135-44917032 GCF_041222555.1 Hakea prostrata
TGGAGAGTTTTCTGAAGATGCAAGTGCCCACTTTCACTGGAGTTACCAAGGACCCCTTGTTTCCTAACAAGTGGCTTCATGAGTTGGAGAAGGCTTTCCAACATCTGCAATGCTCGGAAGCTCAGAATATTCTGTTTGCTGAACAGAAGTTGCAACAAGAAGCTGATGTATGGTGGACCTCCACTCGGCCTTTTTTGGAAGGTTTGCATGCGGGAGTTGTAACTTGGGAATTGTTCAAGGAAGCTTTTTGCATGAATTATTTCCCTGAGGCGGTGAAAGATGCGAAGGAAGCTGAGTTTATGGTTCTCGTGCAAGGATCTTTGTCTGTGTTGGAGTACCAACAGAAGTTTGAGGAACTTCATTTCTTTGCTCTTGATTCTATGAAGGTCTATCTCGCCAAAGCGAAGAAGTTCTTCAAAGGACTGCGCCCTGCCATTAAAGCTTACCTCACAGTTCAGCCTATTGTGAGCTATGCCCAAGTGGTGCAGAACTCGAAGAAGTTGGAAGAAACGGAGAAGGAGAATGCACGTATGCAAAGGCCCTGGTAGCCAAAGAACCCTGGTTTGGTGGATCGTAATGATCGGCGTTTTGTGAGACCCACACCCTACCCCACTCCTACTTTTCAGCCTAGGAGTGTAGGTCAGAACCCTGGTTTCCAGCAGCCCGACTAGTTTAGACAGTATGGCGAAAACCGACCTCCTGTGAGTGCAAGTGCTAGGCCTGTGAATGCGAATCCTAGGCCTTTTGTTCAGAAGCCCCCTGTTGCAGCTACCCCAGTTGGACCCAGCAATCCTGTTTGCTTTTTCTGTAAGCAAACCGGTCATTTCGCTCGTGCCTGTCCGAAGCAGCCTGCCCAGCAGCCTGCTCCTGTGATGAAGAATACTCCTACTCCTCCCTCTGGTAGAGTGTTCAGTATTTCTAGTGCTGAGCAGGATCCAAGCCATGAAGTGATTACAAGTACATTGTTAGTCGCTTCTATTCTTGCATTTGTCTTATTTGATACGGGTGCATCTCATTCGTTCATGTCATCTGCATTCATCAAGAAGACTGACCTAATCCTTGAGAAATTGTCTAGTTGTTTGTTGATTAGTACACCAACTGGTCCTGTTGTGAAACTAGATAAGGGTTTAGTTAAATGTCCTGTTTTGATTGGTGAGAAGAACTTGGAAGCCAATTTTGTACTTCTTGATATGAAGGACTTCGATGTTATTTTAGGAATTGATTGGTTGAAAGCCCACAAAGCTGTGTTTCTTTGTTCCTCAAGGAAGATTCAGTTCCATATTTGTGGAAGTCCACTCTTTGAATTTCAAGGTGAGAAAAGAATGGTTTGTAAGAAGGTGCATGCACTTGCTTGATGCAAGTCTATGCCCTAGTGGATGATGCTTCATCTGAAGACAAGGGTAAGGTGGAGAAAAGAGTTGATGAAGTCAGGATTGTCTGTGACTTTGTTGATGTTTTCCCTGGCGATCTATCGGGAGTGCCTCCAGATAGGGATGTTGAGTTTTCTATTGAGCTCGTCCCTGGTGCCGCTCCGGTATCTAAGGCTCCATATAGGATGGCTCCCACTGAATTGAAAGAGTTGCAAAACCAGTTGAACGAGCTCATTGATAGAGGTTTCGTACAACCTAGTGTATCACCTTGGGGAGCTCCGGTCTTGTTTGTCAAGAAGAAAGATGGTAGTATGCGTCTGTGCATCGACTACCGAGAGTTGAATAAGCTGACTATCAAGAATAGATACCCGCTGCCCAGAATTGATGATCTCTTCGATCAGTTGAAAGGTGCAGCTGTGTTCTCAAAGATTGACTTGAGATCTGGATATCACCAATTGAAAGTGATGTCTAGTGATATCTTCAAGATAGCTTTCCAAACACGGTATGGCCACTATGAGTTTAGGATCATGCCTTTCGGATTGACTAATTCTCCTGCAGTGTTCATGGACCTCATGAACTGAGTTTTTCACGATGTGCTTCTGATATGGAGAGTTTATGATCAGACCGGGTTCATACCTGGTCCGACCCTCGACCCCGGTCGAGACGGAGAAAACCGAATCGCTCCCGAGCGAACCGGATCCAGAAGATGGCTTGCTGAAGAAGAAAGATTATTCGGCTGCAAGCGTGCCCTAATCTTACTTATGGATTAGGGTAATCACCACGATGATGACGAGACTCAAGCGACGCTGCGGATAATCATCATCAAAGGGATAACTATCGCATAACCTAACGGTTATCTCAGGAGTCCTCTACTAGCCCAAACTAGTAGAAGTCTATCGCTCAACGGATCTCATTGATAAGATCCAACGACTACCCGAAGAAGGCTCGAGTGCATCCAACGAAGGAGATTCGAAGGTACACTCTATATAAACCTCACTACCATACAAGGTGAGGGACGGATCAATCGATCAAAAAGGATACTATTTGAGATTCGGGTTCGGATGCATGCTGATAGATCCAAACTATCGGCGTCTGCTATCTAGATCACCTTTCCCGTTTCTTCATTCATTATCTCTCGTGCTTCTAGCGGAGCCGTTTGTGATTAAGTTCATCAAGCGACTTAGCCTTCGGAGGTGGACTCCCGACCCCGGCGGTCGGGCCACATCCGACGCTTTCGTTTTGCGAGGACATCACGTGGAGATCCAAGGGCTGAGCAGATTTTGGACGCATCATTTGGCGCCGTCGTGGGAAAGACTTGAAAAAGCCATGGTGACTAGATCGGCAGCCGCTGCACAGCGCAATTCCGGTGTTCGGGATACACGGGGTGAATAATCCGGATATTCCCCGGAAAGCCAAAATCCTATCGAGGTGGATGATGGCCGGGGAGGACGTAATCTTCCTCCTGATACAATCCAAGATCAATTGGATCAGGTAAAGATTCAACTCTTGGAGGTGAGCCAAGCACTCCGCGTGCTCACCGGACGAGTGGTTTACCACAAGAACACGATCAACACGATTCGGGGAGACGTGCATTGCCACGTGACCAAAGAATGGCTGAAGACCGGAATGTTGATCGGAATTTCCGTGAAGGAGACCGAGGACTTCGGAGGATTGATGATCAACCAAGGCGAGGCCATCGGTTCAACGAGACCGCAAGAGAGTACAAGCGATTCAAATACAAGGTTGGATACGGGGGTAAGAACTCACTCACCCTTTGTTAGAAGAACCGTTCGTGATGATCGAGCGATTCGTGACGAGAGAAACGTTCGTGAAGGACGGGCTGTTCGTGATGATCGGGTAGCACGTGATGATCGTGTTAATCGAGGTCGTGATCGTATTCTTGACGATCACCCGACCCAGTTGGTCAAGAATTGGCCAACATCAATGAGAAGTTAGGGCGGTTGGCTAAGGGAAGAATAGCGAGGATATTTACTCGGTCATTTGGAAAACTCCTTTTCTTTGAGCCAATTGCGGGATATCGGTTTCCCCATAACTTTCGTTTGCCTACCTTCTCAACATTCGATGGCTCCGGAGATCCAACAGCTCACATCGGCTATTACCAACGAGACCATGGCGAGTTTCGAGTAATTCGATGAAATTTTATGCGGGGTTTTCGGTTCATCTCTAGCTGGAGCGACACAAAAGTGGTTTTCTAACCTCCCCTCGGGAAGGATCGTAAACTTTGACGAATTGGCGCGCCAATTCATAGGGCGATTCCAGAATGGGATATAGTTCAAGAAAACAGAAGAAACCTTGTTTCTTGTCAAACAAGGAAAGAACGAATCGATCGGAGAGTTTCAGAAAATATTCAACAAAGTGACGATGGAGATAGAAAACTTGGATGAACAAGTAGCCGAAGCCGCTCTATTCACGGGACTCACAAATTGGAAACTCCTGGAGTTATTACTACGGGATATACCCACGACTTATCTTTGAGTTGGTACAGAGATGCCGAAGCAGGCTGAAGTCATGGAGATTCTAGATGCGCGCCAAGGAGATAATAAAGTCTCCAATAAGGAACAAAAGGCTCTTGAGCAGAAGCAGAAGCCAAAAAAGAATGTTCGCGATCGGGTTGGAAGATCCCAACCTTGGCGCCAAAGATCCCCCGGTAGAAGTGAGTACACTCCATTGAATGCTCCTCGGGCCGATATTTTGAATATCCTCAAAAGAAAAAATATTTTGAAGTGGCCGCCTAAAATTCTTTTGAAACCCGGAGAGCAGCAGGATTGGGAAAAGTATTGCCGATTCCACAAGGACTATGGTCATTACACTAATGACTGTCGTCATCTGAAAGTATTGCCGATTCCACAAGGACTATGGTCATTACACTATGGTCATTCCACGTGCGGCTGCTCCAAAAAGGGATCGTTCGGTTAGTTCAGAACGATCGAGGGAGGCCCCGAAGTCTAAAAAAGGCAAGGAGGTGATTGAAGCTGCTCGTCGGTCACCCATCCTTACCATCTTCGGGGGTCCAGAGCCCGAATCATTCCGGAGTCTGAAAACAAAATCCAAATTTGTTGGATCCGGAGAGGCGCAGAAGCGGAAGAAGCTGAATGGTGAAGATTCTATCACCTTTAGCGAAGAAGACGAAAGAGACGTTTGTTTACCTCATGATGATGCTATAGTCATCAAGGTAGAGATTGCACGGCCGGAAGTGCATAGAGTATTGATTGATACGAGTCTGCAGCTGACCTAATTTCTTACGAAGTGTATCAAAAATTGAAGGTGGATCGGGACTTGATGAAACCTTCATCTACACACCTATATGGCTTTGCAGGGTCATCTGCAGTAGCGGAAGGATCGGTTCAGTTGGATCTTTCCATTGGAAGTTTTCCTAAAGAAACAACTGTCCGAATCAATTTTTTGGTGGTTCGAGAACTACCAGCCTATAATATGATTCTCGGGCGACCATCTTTATCCAAGATAGGTGCTATTGTTTCGACAAAGCACCGAAGATAAAATTCCCGACTGATATGGGAATCGGTCAAGTCTCCTCGACCGACCGGAAGATCTCTTGGCGGTGTTATGTTGCCTATTTTAAAAGACAAGGAGGGTCCGAGGAAGGTAACTGCCCTCCCCATAGAAGTTCGAGATGATCGGGAAGAGACGAGGATGCAAAGGCCCGAACCGGTGGAGAAACTTGAGCAAATCCAGTTGTGTACCGAGGATGAGAAAAAGATTACTTATATCGGGTCCTGAGCAATTTGGAAGAGTTTAAAGATGAGTTGAAGTTATTTCTTCAACGGAATAAAGATGTATTCGCATGGTCTGCTGAGGACATGCCGGGATCGATCGGGCCATTGCGGAGCACAAACTCGGATAGACCCTAAGGCGAAACCGGTGATACTGAGAAAAGAAGAAATTTCTCTATTGATAAGTATGAAGCCGTTTGGACGAAGTTGAAAAACTTAAGAATTCTGGTTTCATAGAACCAATCGAGTGCCCAACTTGGTTAGCCAACGTGGTGATGGTGAAAAAGGCGAATGGGAAGTGGAGGATGTGTACGGACTACACGGATCTAAACAAAGCTTGCCCAAAAGATTGCTACCCGTTGCCTCGGATTGACCTCTTGATAGATGCTCTTGCAGGATATGAAACTTTAAGTTTCATGGATGCCTACTCGAGGTATAATCGGATCCTTATGAATAAGGAGGATGAGAAGTATACGGCTTTCATGACTGATCGTGAAAGCTATTATTACAAGGTCATGCCTTTTGGCCTGAAGAATGCGGGAGCAACATATCGGAGGGCCGTCAACAAGATTTTCAAAGAGCTAATAGGAAAGAATGTTGAAGCATATGTTGACGACATGCTTGGCGAAAAGCTTTACAAAAGCAAATCACGTTGCGAGATTTGGTCGAGGTTTTCTCGATGCGAGGAAACATCAAATGAAGTTGAACCCCGAAAAATGTGCCTTTGGAGTCTCCTCGGGCAAATTCTTGGGTTTCATGGTATCACGAGAGGGGAATTGAGGCTAATCCTGCCATAATTCAAGCTCGATTGATATGGAGGCTCCCAAAACTGTTCGGGATGTACAATGTTTGACGGGGAGAGTTCTTGCCTTAAATCGATTTATCTCCAAGTCCGAGAAAAATGTTTGCCTTTCTTCAAGGCGCTTAAAGACCTGAAGGGCGGTAAGGAAGCAAAGTGGACTGAAGAGTGCCGAGAAAGCTTTCGAGGAATTAAAAGAAGCACTTGGACAACCACCGATCTGTCCCGGACCGGAGAAGGGGGAAATATTACAGCTATATCTAGCGACATCCCTTTCGGCGGTCGGTGCGGTACTTGTTTGGGAGAAAGATAAGAAACAGTGGCCGATTTACTATGTAAGCGACGTGTTGCTAGATGCGGAGACGAGATATTCGCAGATTGAGAAGTAGGCTCTGGCTCTCATGATGGCCGCCTGGAAGCTAAGGCCATATTTTCGAGGCTCATCCAATTGAGGTATTTACAACTTTTCCTCTTAGTAAAGTTCTTAACAAACCTGATTTGTGCGGAAGGATGGTATCCTGGTCGGTTGAGCTCCAGTGAGTTCCAAGTGAGCTTTAAGCCCGAAGCGCAATCAAGGCTCGGGCATTAGCCGACTTTGTAGTAGAAACTCTTGCACCAATGGAACCCACCATTGAGGATCCCATTATACCAACCACTTGGGAGGTATATGTGGATGGTTCGAGTAATAAAGACGGAGCAGGCACTGGAATTCTATTAAAAAGTCCAGTAGGATTTATTATTCGATATGCTTTAAGATTCGCATTTGATGCAAGTAATAATGAAGCGGAATATGAGGCCACGATAGCGGGACTTCGGTTGTCAAAGGCATTAGCTATTGCAGATGTTACTATTTATAGTGACTCTCGGCTTATAGTCAACCAAGTCCGGGGGGGAGTATGGCATTAATGAACCACGCTTGCAAAAATATCGGGAGATAGTGCGGGCATTTCAGAACCAATTTCGGAATTTGAAGATATCTCGGATTTCGAGGAATGAAAATTCAGTGGCGAGATGAGCTATCCCGACTAGCCAATGCCAAGGAAAAGAATCTAGACCCTTCGGTCTACATTGAAGAGGTAACTTTTCCAAGTTATCATGAGAAAGAAATTTCTTATATTGAAGCGGAACGTTCTTTGGATGGATCCAATAATCGAATATCTAAGAGATGACAAGTTATCCGAGGATCCGGTAGAGGCAAGGTTGATCAAGATTCGATCAGCTAGATTTGTCATTCGGAATGGGAGACTATACAAAAGATCTTATGCTGGACCCCTTATGAGATGTATAGGCCCCGAAGGAGCAAAATCAGCTTTGGGTGAGGTTCATGAAGGAATTTGTGGCGCTCACATGGGTGGCAGAGCCTTGGCCCACAAAATTCTAAGACTTGGGTTATATTGGCCTAAGATCCAAGAGGCTGCTATGGACTACGTTCGTCGATGTAGTAACTTGTCAAATTCATGCTACAGATATCGAAGCGCCCGGCGGAAATTATGACTTCAATTCTAAATCCCATTCCCTTTGCAATGTGGGGAATTGATATCATGGGAAAATTCACCAAGGCATCAAGCGGACGGGAATATCCGATAGTAGCAATTGATTACTTCACAAAATGGGTAGAAGCCGATTACTTTGGCGACAATTCTGAGAAAAAGTGGAGAAATTTGTGCTTGAATCAATCATATATCGCTTTGGGATTCCAAAGATAATTGTCACTTGACCATGGTACTCGGTTCGATTGTCCACAATTTGAGCAATTCTGTGGAACATATATGATCGAGCATCGTATGTCCTCAGTGGCATACCCCCAAAGCAATGGCCAGGTAGAGGTTACTAACCGAACACTACTGGAAGGAATAAAGAGAAGACTCGAAGCTGACAAAGCTTCTTGGGTCGAAGAACTACATAATGTATTGTGGGCTTATAGAACTACGGTTCGAACACCTACAGGAGAAACTCCATTCAGGTTGGCATATGGATCCGAAGCATTGGCACCTGTGGAGATAATGGCGGGGACGTTACGGGATCGTGAGTTCGAGGAAAAAGCAAATGAACAAGGACTGCTTGATAGTCTTGATTTGTTGGACGGAGTTCGGGCAAAGGCAATAGCACGAACTCAACATTATCAAAGAAGGATAGCGTCTCATTATAATACTCGAGTGAAGAATCGTCGGTACATAGCCGGAGATTTGGTGTTGAGAAACACCCTAGCTTCCGACCCGCGTCACCAAAGAAAGTTGGACCTTTCCTGGGAAGGACCTTATATGGTTGTGAAATCGGTCGGTTCAGGAGCTTACAGGCTGAAGAACATCGATTCCCAGAAGGAGTTGGATCGTTCGTGGAATGCTAGGCATCTCAAAAAGTTTTATCCTTGAGGATGATTTCAATTTTGTTCGCGATGTAATCATTTTCAACTCAATCAATGCAATTTTTGGCTTTCAACAAACTATCTTTTGATTGGAGGGCATCATACACCACATTCAAGAACAAGATCCAACTATAAGGCATCGGATGAAAATTCGTGTGGGTCCTTCAACACTTCAACGCTTATGGAAAATCTTTCGAACTTTCTTAAGTCGGGGCATCGGATGAAAATCCGAGTGAGTTCCTTTTGCAAGGCGTTGGTTTGAAACCCGAGTGAGTTCCTTCGAGACTTATTGAATTTTTGAATTATCCTTAAGTATAAGGCTTCGGTTTAAAACCCGACTGAGTTCCTTCTCAGACTTATTGTATTTCTCCGGAAATCCTTAGCATCGGTTTAAAACCCGAGTGAGTTCCTTCTCAGACTTATTGTATTTCTCCGGAAATCCTTAAGTAAAGGCATTGTTTCAGACAACTAAGACCTAATGCAACGGCGATTCAAGTGGCTAGCAAAGTTCAAGATAAAGTAATTTCTTATTTCTTCAGAAGATCCAAAGAGGCCAGTATCAAAACAATTACAAGAGCTGGATACAATCTCTGATCAAAGAAGAAAGTCATCACAGGAGACTGTTAACAAGTTATACAAGATCGACACGACTTTGCTAGAACAAACATATGAGTCAACCATTGGTGGGGAGTCAAGGAAAAGAAGAGAAGAAATGAGGATTACAAAAATATTTCGATATTCAGAAAATCCTCCGCAATTTCATACTCTTTGTCAAGCTTGTCCAGGAGAAGAATGGTCCTCAACCAAACTCGCATTCAGTACAAGCTCGTCATAATTGACTTCTTCCAGCGGAGAATAAACAGGAGATTCTTCCAGATATTGCATAATATCCGGATCGGAAGGTGGAGGATCAATCTTATCCTTGGTCTAGTCGGGAGGAGGAATACCCAGGTCGGTAAATACTTCAGGATGGCAAACAGCACTGTAGGTGTCACGCCCTCCCAGCCGGTACCCTATCTGGCATACCGGGGGGGGAACCCCACGCCAGGAGGGGGGGTGGGGGGGCCCCCCCCCCAAAAAAAAAAAAAAAAAATATTTATAACAATCATAACAAAAGTGCGGAAGATAAACCATAGATCCAATAAAGAAAGAATGAATCATAAATGAATCAGAATAATAGATATAATCAGAGTATCAAACAGATAAGTAAAGTGAGGCAAAAATCCCACTTTACAACCAGCGGAAAAGTAGCTCTAAAGAGAATAAACTAAATAAAATCTAATCCCAGTAGCTAGTACATTGGGTAACTAAATTGTTCTCCACTTTATAGACAACATCCTTATAAGTGTAAATCTCATAAATGGCACAAGGACGCTTCCACTCGATGGTCGGACTAAGCATCGTACGGAGCATAACCACTCGCGGGATCTTCGAGTAATTGTGGTAACCGCAATCACCTTCCTGGAGATATGCCTCTTCGCCTTGCGCTTCTTCATAGGGACCGTCATAGTACTCGGTACCTGCAGGAATAGTCTAACAAACATTGTACAATAAAGGAATGAGTTTCAAAGAAACTCGGTAAGGCGATTAAAATCCATAATAACATAAATGGCGGGATTCCAGAACAAACATAAATGCAATATGATATGAGACAAGCAATGAATGAATGAATCTAACTCTATGTATGCTGGTCTCTATTGGCGGACATGCTTTAAGTCATAGCACCGTACTTCTTTAGGAAAGTCCACTCACATCCTCAACCATTTAAGATATCTTGGATTCTCTCACGGATCATTTCACCGGTCTTGAGCAGCCGATTGGTAATGGGTCCTTCATCCCTCGGGACAAACCATGGCGGGGGGTTAAGTCAACACACTCTCTCACAACCATTTGGTATAAATCTTGGCGCATGTCGGGGGTAAAACCTAGCCAAATGCAAGTCTTCTACTTAGTTACATCAAGTCGGATCCAGATACTTCCATTCCTCGTCCACTGACGATCCTTTCCAGTATCCTTCACACTAGAGTCCTCATAGTCCCTGACTACGGACTCATCAACCCTATTGGTCATCCACATATGGTAAACGGGAAGCTCTCACGTCCTCTCACGGGTTGGTTACCGGTCTTAAGCGCCCGTGAGCCCAAGTCTAACCATATGCAACCCTACCAATAAATGGCCCCCACAATGTGATTCCTGTCCTCTCACGGGTTGGTTACCGGTCTTGAGCGCCCATGAATCCCCATTGCTACCATGGGTCGTTCGGTCTCAATACCCCCTCCGATTAGGGTCGACATATAACAGGACATCCTAGCCAAACACTACTAGACAATCCTAGATATGTCATCCAACAGTTTAGGAAGGTGTCCGGAGGGCATCTCCGGAAACATCCCATAATATTCCCGTAGTAGTCCAAGGACAGAAGTGTCAAAAGGACACCTCTCCTTTCCAAACCATACTTAAGCATACACATGCATCAATTCATATCATCACATATATGGTAACCTCATATATGGAAAGAAATCAATAATTGCAATCACCTTGTATATAATTGGTAAGTAATTCATACATGAGTCAATTCAATATGAATAAGTAATGCTACTGTAATCAAAGTTATGCAACAGTAGTATATCATTGTAAGAATCTAATTTAGGAATCATATCTATGATATTCAAATATAGAAACTAGATTCATGCTATCTATGTAATTAAGGAAATAACCATCCTTACCTTTTATAACTCGCAAAGGAATCCTAAGAAATCAAGTAAGATCTTGGCAAACTTGAGAAGAAGGTCCTAAACAAGTATATACAACATATTAGGAAAGATCCCTAACAGAAAAGATACCAAAACATCCAACACGGACCAATTCTGGAGTTGCTTTGTACTCATTGGTCGAGTGGATTGGTCGGTGGTCGATCGACCAATCGATCGACCAATGCGAGACGATAGCCTAAAAAAAACAGAGTTTTAAGATATGAAATCCGAATTTGGTGGTTCAAAAGGGTACTAATCAAGGGGTAAACTACATCAGTAGTATTCTAACATATAGGGGACCTCAAAACACCAATCAAATCAAGATATCAAGATCCAAATTAGGAAACAAAAGGTTACCATAATTAGATCAACCATGGATCTTGATGAATTTGAAATAGAAAACAAAGACAAGAACAATAGGAGGATGGATCATTGCTTCAGGTAAAGGTATCATGAAAACATACTTAGATCTTCAAGGAACAAGGCTTAGAAGCATAAATCTAAATAAGGAAATAAAACCTACCATATATGTAACTACCATGCATCATGAAGAACACATAGTATGGTAGAAGAGAACAACTAGAAATTTATAGATTATGGATCATGGAAGGAAAACACAGTAATTAACTACTAATATGATCAATATAGAAGATCCAAAGAGATCAGAATTCAAATCAGAAGTTTAACAAAGATTAGATCATGGTTTGATCATGATTCCCTCAAAAGCTTGCAATGATCATAGTTAAGATCATTGTTCTAGCCTCAAATCCTTAGGATGATCATGAGAACATGTTCGGAGATGTTTGCAACGAGAGAATGCAGCATCTCTTCTACTGTCTCAACTCAAAAAGGAAAGAAAAACAAAGATGGAGGAGAAGAAAAGAGAGTAGACATACCTTTTGATGCAAAAAGAAGAGTTTCGACGAAGATCCGTCAAGAAAACACCAAGGATGCAAGGGAGATGACTTGCGAGAGGTCTTTGGTTCGTTCCGAGAGAGTTTGGAGGCAGCAAATACGAAGTGGACTCGAGATTGGACTTAAATAGAGCAAGAACAACCTAATTGCCAAAGACGACACTCATTGGTCGAGTGGATTGGTCGGTCGGCCCGATCGACCAATCAGTCGACCAATGCTGACAGCAAGTCCAAAACAGGGAATTGAAGGCCCAGATCAAATCCAATCCTAAAGGGGTTTTGCACACAAGTCAAGTGACTTACCTAATAGGTAGAAATGCCTTCAAACCAAGATAGAGAGCACTCCAAGTCCATCAACTAATCAGATCTTCATCGGGATTCGGTTTCCATAAATAGAACTTCATCATCAACTTTCATGGATTCAAAGCCAGACACCAAGTCCTCCACTGGGATGGCCCAAAGCTGACTTCTTACTTTACTTCGGGTCATCGGACCTACAAATAACAAGGTTTTCGGGTCAAGGTTAGGGCTGGGTTTTACATTCTCCCCCCCTTAAAGAAATTTCGTCCCCAAAATTGAAAGCGTACCTGTGCTTCCAAAGAGGTAAGGAAACTTCTCCTTCATATCTTCTTCCTTCTCCCAAGAAGCTTCTTCAGGGGTATGGTTCTTCCACCGAATCTTCACCAAAGGAATGGTGCGATTCCGCAGCTGCTTGTCCTTCCTATCCAAGATTTCGGCCGGTTCTTCATCATAGGTCAAATCAGCACTAAGTCCTTCAGGTGCTTGCTGCAAAATGTGTTCCGGATTCTCTATGTATTTTCGGAGCATCGAAATATGAAACACATTGTGAACACCAGCAAGAGGCGGAGGTAATGCTAATCGATACGCAACAGGTCCAACCTTTTCCAAAATCTCGAAAGGTCCAATGTAACGAGGGCTAAGCTTTCCCTTAACATTGAATCTCATCACACCCTTCATTGGTGAAACCTTCGAAAGACTTTCTCTCCAACTTGAAATTCCAAATCGGTCCTTCTCTTATCAGCATAAGATTTCTGTCTTGGTAGGCAGACTTAATCCTTTCTCTTATCATATCTACCATAGCACACGTAGCTTCAATCATCTCAGGACCTAAGACTTTTCTTTCACCTGTCTCAGTCCAGTACAAAGGTGTCCTACAAGTACTGCCATACAAAGCCTTGAATGGAGCCATGCCTATTGTTGCTTGATAACTGTTGTTATAGGCAAACTCAACCAAAGCTAGGTGTTCATCCCAATTACCACCCATATCCACCACACAAGATCTGAGCATGTCTTCCAATGTCTGAATTGTCCACTCAGATTGTCCATCAGACTGTGGATGATGAGCTGTACTCAAGTTCAATTGGGTTCCCAAGGCCTTCTGCGAACTATTCCAAAACCTTGAGGTGAACCTGGGATCACGATCCGAAACAATACTCAATGGCACACCATGCAGACGAACCACATTATCCACATAAAGCCTTGCTAGCTTATCCGAGTATGAGTGATCTTCATAGGAATGAAATGGGCTGATTTGGTCAACCTATCAACAATCACCCACACGGTGTCATTGCCTTTACTTGTCCGAGGCAAGCTAGTCACAAAGTCTATGGAGATATCCTCCCACTTCCAACTAGGAATAGGAAGAGGCTGAAGTAATCCAGATGGAGGTTGTTGAACGGCTTTCACACGTTGGCAAGTCTCACACTTGGCAACAAAATCATCAACATCCGCCTTCAGACCAATCCACCAAAAATGTTCCTTCAAGTCCTTGTACATCTTGGTGCTTCCCGGGTGTATAGTAAAGACTGACTGGTGTGCTTCCTTCAATATTTCTTTCCTAACTTCTTCATTTGCAGGCACACACAGTCTTCCTCTAAACAACAAAGCACCATCCATGGATATACCAAAGTCGGGGTCTGACTCAGGATTCGAAGAAATCTTCTCAACTTTGATCAAAAGCTCTTGATCAGAACTTTGCAGAGCAACAATCTTATCTCTAAGACCAGATCTTGCCGTCATGGTAGAAAGAATAAAATCAGAATTCTCAGGGACGATTTCCAAATCAAAACTCTCAATAGAAGACCACAATGGTAAACTCAAAGCATTCAAATCCAAAGTCTTCTTCTGGTTCTTCCTACTAAGAGCATCAGCAACAACATTTGCTTTCCCAGGATGATACTGAATATCACAATCATAATCGGAGACTAGTTCCAACCATCTCCTTTGCCTCATGTTCAACTCCTTTTGGGTAAAGAAGTATTTCAAACTCTTATGATCCGTGAAAATGGCAATCTTCTCACCGTAAAGATAATGTCTCCAAATCTTCAAAGCAAAGACAACGGCGGCAAGTTCTAGATCGTGAGTGGGGTAATTCCGCTCATAATTCTTCAATTGCCGAGAAGCAAAGGCTACGACCTTGCCATGTTGCATCAGTACACAACCCAAACCAATCTTTGACGCATCGGTATAAATTGTCATACCACCGGAACTATCAGGTATAGTCAGAACCGGGGCACTTGTCAATCTATCTTTCAACTCTTGGAAATTCTTCTCACAAGCGTCAGACCAAACAAACTTCTCTTCTTTCCTGGTCAACTTAGTCATAGGAGCAGCCAACCGAGAAAAATTCTCAATAAACCTTCTGTAGTAACCCGCCAATCCAAGAAAACTTCTTATTTCCGTTCTCGACTTCGGTCGTTCCCAATCAGCCACAACTTGGACCTTTTCGGGATCGACACGAATACCTTCGGCTGAAACTACATGACCAAGGAATACCACTCTCTTAAGCCAGAAATCACACTTGCTAAACTTAGCGAACAACTTCTTTTCTCGCAACCTTTGCAAAGTGAAACTTAGATGACTCGCATGCTCTTCTTGGCTCTTCGAATAGATCAAGATGTCATCAATGAAAACAATCACAAACTTATCAAGCACATCATGAAATACTCGGTTCATGAGGTCCATGAACACCGCAGGAGCATTGGTCAATCCGAAGGGCATGACTCTAAACTCGTAGTGACCATACCGCGTTCGGAAAGCTGTCTTGAAGATATCACTAGACTTCACTTTCAATTGGTGATATCCGGACCTTAAGTCAATCTTTGAGAACACAACTGCACCCTTCAACTGATCGAAGAGATCATCAATTCTGGGCAGCGGATATGTCACGCCCTCCCAGCCGGTACCCTATCTGGCATACCCGAGAGTGTGATCCACAGCCCGAAGATCAGGTATCGAGTGATCAACCTCCCACATAAGCAATAACATAATCATGAACAACCATAACAAGAGTGCGGAAGTTAAATCATAGATTCAATAAAGAAAGAATGAATCGTAAACGAAACGGAAAAATAGATATATAATCAGAGTGTCAACAGATAAGTAAAGTGAAGCAAAAATCCCACTTTACATCCAGCGGAAAAGTAGCTCGAAAGAATAAACTAGATAAAAGCTAATCCCAGTAGCAAGTACATTGGGTAACTAAATTATTCTCCACTTTGTAGACGACATCCTTGTAGGTGTAGATCTCATAGATAGCACAAGGACGCTTCCACTCAATGGTCGGACTAAGCATTGTACGGAGCATAACCACCCGCGGGATCTTCAGAGTAATTGTGGTAACCGCAATCACCTTCCTGGAGATATGTCTCTTCGCCTTGCGCTTCCTCATAGGGACCGTCATAGTATTCCGTACCTGCAGGATAGTCTAACAACATTGTACAATAAAGGAATGAGTTTCGAAGAAACTCAGTAAGGCAGTTAAAATCCATAATAACATAAATGGCAGAATTCCAGAACAAACATGAATGCAATATGATATGAGACAAACAATGAATGAATGATTCTAACTCTATGTATGCTGGTCTCTATTGGCAGACATGCTTTAAGTCATAGCACCGTACTTCTTTAGGAAAGTCTCAATCACTCATCATCAGTTGGTAATGGGTCCGGCATCCCTCGGGACATTCCATGGCTAGGGGTATAGGTCACCACTCTCTCACATAACCATTGGTCTAAGTACCGGCGCATGTCAGGGTAAAGCCTAGCCAAATGCAAGTCTTCTACTTAGTTACATCAAGTCAGATCCAGATACTTCCATTCCTCGTCCCTGACGATCCTTTCCGGTATCCTTCACACTAGAGTCCTCATAGTCCCTGACTACGGACTCACCAACCCTATTGATCATCCACATATGGTAAACGGGAAGCTCTCACGTCCTCTCACGGGTTGGTTACCGGTCTTAAGCGCCCGTGAGCCCAAGTCTAACCATATGCAACCCTACCAATAAATGGCCCCCACAATGTGATTCCTGTCCTCTCACGGGTTGGTTACCGGTCTTGAGCGCCCATGAATCCCCATTGCTACCACGGGTCGTTCGGTCTCAATACCCCTCCGATTAGGGTCTGACATAACAGGACATCCTAGCCAAACACTACTAGACAATCCTATATATGTCATCCAACAGTTTAGGAAGGTGTCCAGAGGGCATCTCCGGAAACATCCCATAATATTCCCGTAGTAGTCCAAGGACAGAAATGTCAAAAGGACACCTCTCCTTCCCAAACCATACGTAAGCATACACATGCATCAATCCATATCATCACATATATGGTAACTCCATATATGGAAAGAAATCAATATTTACAATCATTTGTATAACATTGGTAAGTAAATCATACATGAATCAATTCAATATGAATAAGTAATGCTACTGTAATCAAAGTTATGCAACAGTAGTATATCATTGTAAGAATCTAATTTAGGAAACATATTAATGATATTCAAATATAGAAACTAGATTCATGCTATCTATGTAATTAAGGAAATAACCATCCTTACCTTTTATAACTCGCAAAGAATCCTAAGAAATCAAGTAAGATCTTGGCAAACTTGAGAAGAAGGTCCTAAACAAGTATATACAACATATTAGGAAAGATCCCTAACAGAAAATATAGCAAAGCATCCGAAACAGACCAATTCTGGAGTTGCTGTACTCATTGGTCGAGTGGATTGGTCGAGTGGTCCAGTCGACCAATCAGTCGACCAATGCGAGACGATAGCTTATAAAATCAGAGTTTTGAGATATGAAATCCGAATTTGGTGGTTCAAAAGGGTACTAATCAAGGGGTAGACTACATCAGTAGTATTCTAGCATATAGGGGACCTCAAAACACTAATCAAATCAAGGTATCAAGATCCAAATTAGGAAACAAAAAGTTACCATAAATAAATCAAACATGGATCTTGATGAAGTTTGAAATAGAAAACAAGGACAAGAACAATAGGAAGATGGATCATTGCTTTCGGTAATGAAAACATGAAAACATGCATAGGTCTTCATGGAATAAGGCTTAGAAGCATAAATCTAAATAAGGAAATAAAACCTACCATATATGTACTATCATGCATCATGAAGAACACATAGTAAGGTAGAAGAGAACAACTAGAATTCTATGGATTATGGATCCTAGAAAGAAAACACAACCATTAACCACTAACATGATCAATGAAAGAAGATCCAAAGAGATCAGAATTCAGATTAGGAAATTAACAGAGATTAAATCATGGTTTGATCATGAATCCTTCAAAAGCTTGCAATGATCATGGTTAAGATCATTGTTCTAGCCTTTAATCCTTAGGATGATCATGAGAACATGTTCAGAGATGTTTGCAACAGAGGATGCAGCATCTCTTCTACTGTCTCAACTCAAAAAGGAAAGAAAAACAAAGATGTAGGAGAAGAAGAGAGAATAGACATACCTTTTGATGCAAAAAGAAGAGTTCCGACGAAGATCTGCCAAGAAAACTCCAAGGATGCAAGAGAGATGACTTGCAGAGGTCTTTGGTTCGTTCCAGAGGGTTTGGAGGCAGCAAATACGAAGTGGACTCGAGGTTAGACTTAAATAGAGCAAGAAGCAACCTAATTGCCAAAGACAGCACCCATTGGTCGAGTGGATTGGTCGTTGGCCCGATCGACCAATCAGTCGACCAATGCAGACAGCAAGGCCAAAACAGGGAATTGAAGGTCCAGATCAAATCCAATCCTAAAGGGGTTTTGCACACAAGTCAAGTGACTTACCTAGTAGGTAGAAATGCCTTCAAACCAAGATAGAGATCACTCCAAGTCCATCAACTAATTAGATCTTCATCAGGATTCTGTTTCCATAAATAGAACCTCATCATCAACCTTCATGGATTCAAAGCCAGACACCAAGTCCTCTACTGGGATGGCCCAAAGCTGACTTCTTACTTTACTTCGGGTCATCGGACCTACAGATAACAAGGTTTCCGGGTCAAGGTTAGGGCTGGGTTTCACAGGATATCTATTCTTGATAGTCAACTTATTCAACTCACGGTAGTCAATGCACAAGCGCATACTACCGTCTTTCTTCTTGACGAACAAGACCGGAGCTCCCCAAGGTGACACACTAGGCTGTACGAAACCTCTATCAATGAGCTCATTCAACTGATTTTGCAACTCTTTCAACTCAGTAGGAGCCATCCTGTACGGAGCTTTAGATACCGGAGCGGCACCAGGGACGAGATTAATAGAAAATTCGACATCCCTGTCCGGAGGCACTCCCGATAGATCATCGGGGAAGACATCAACAAAGTCGCAGACAACTCTGACTTCATCGACTCTTTTCTCCACTATACCCTTGCCTTCAGATGAAGCATCATCCACTAGGGCATAGACTTGCATCAGTGCAGACAGCACCTTCCTACAAACCCTTCTCTTTTCACCCTGAAATTCAAAGACCGGACTTCCACAAATATGGAACTGAATCTTCTTTGAGGAACAAAGGAACATAGCTTTGTGGGCTGTCAACCAATCAATTCCCAGAATAACATCGAAGTCCTTCATGTCAAGAATCACAAAATTGGCTTCCAAGTTCTTCTCACCAATCAACACAGGACATTTAGATAACCCCTTATCTAGTTTCACAACAGGACCAGTAGGTGTACTAATCAATAAACAACTAGACAACTTCTCGGGGATTAGGTTAGTCTTCTTGATGAATGCGAGATGACATGAACGAATGAGATGCACCCGTATCAAATAAGACAAATGCGAAATAGAAGCGACTAACAATGTACCTGTAATCACTTCATGGCTTGGATCCGCTCAAAGCTTTGGAAATACTGAAAACTCTACCGGAGGGAGGAGCAGGAGCACTCTTCACCACTGGGCAAAGGCTGCTTTGGGCGGGCCGCTTCGGACAGGCACGAGCAAAATGACCAGCTTGCTTGCAGTAGAAACAAACGGGATTGTTGGATCCAACGGGGGTGGCTGCAGCAGAGGGCTTCTAAACAAAAGGCCTTGCACTTGCACTTGCACATGCACTTGCTGGTGGTCGGTTTCCGCCATCTTGTCCTAAACCGGCCAGGCCGCTGAAAACCCTTGTTCGACCTACACTCTTAGCCCGAAAGGTAGGAGTGGGGTAGGGTGTAGGTCTCACAAAACGACGGTCATTACGATCCACCAAACCAGAATTCCTTGACTGTCAGGGCTTTTGCACACGAGCACTTTCCTTCTTCTTTTCTTCCAACTTCTTCGAGTTCTGCACCACTTGAGCATAGCTCACTATAGGCTGGACCGTGAGGTAAGCTTTAATGGCGGGCGCAGTCCTTTGAAGAACTTCTTTGCTTTCGCGAGGTCATCCTTCGAGAGAATCTGGAGCAAAGAAATGAAGCTCCTCGAACTTCTGTTGGTACTCCAACACAGACAGAGTTCCTTGAGTCAGAATCATGAACTCGGCTTCCTTCGCATCTTTCACCGCCTCGGGAAAGTAGTTCATACAAAAAGCCTCTTTGAATAACTTCCAAGTTACAACTCCTGCATGCAAACCTTCCAAAACAGCCGAGTGGAGATCCACCATGCATCAGCTTCTTGTTGCAACTTCGTTCGGCAAAGAACAAAATCTTCGAGCTTCCGAGCATTGCGGATGTCGGAAAGCCTTCTCCAACTCACGAAGCCACTTGTTAGGAAACAAGGGGTCCTTGGTAACTCCGGTGAAAGTGGGTACTTGCATCTTCGGAAAACTCTCCATCAAAGTAGTATGAGGAGTTCCAGCTAAACCTCCCGCATTCGGGACTGCGGCATGAGGATTCACATTAGCACCAGCCCGGGTCTCATTATGCAGAGTCATGAAACCCACCAACATCTGGTTGAATTGAGCTGCTTGCTGCTGCATCATATTGCCCATAATATTGGCAATATCTCGAAAACTTCCAACATTCGGGGCACCGGGGATCTCATGAGTACCCCGATCAACATTTGGTATCTCACCACCTCCATGAGGTACTTCACCACCTCCCCGAGGTATTTCACCACCTCCATGCCCACTGGATTCACCACGCCCACTTCTCAGAGTAACCATTCTGCAAAACCGAGAACATCAAAATACCGAATTTCGAAGATTCAACATAAACCACAAGTCCAAATGATTTGAAAACTTAAATCATGCTCAAATATATCCATATAGTCATCAAACAATATTCCATAAGGCAAAAATCACATTTTTCAAAAATTCAACAGCAATTGAGGTCTCTGTGACCATTGGTCGAGTGATTGGTCGATCGACCCGATCGACCAATGAGTCGACCAATGCATGTAATGCGAAAATTCGCATTATAAGCCTCACTTTCACATTCCAACCTCATTCTAACTTCTTCCAAAGGTGAGAGTGCTCTAGGGAAAGTCTCCAAGAGTTCTCACAAGTGTTCTTGAGGTGATTTAGTGCTTCAACAACAACACCACAACACACCATCTTCACAAACAAGGTAAATCTCTCATTCTTTCTTCCATTTTCATCTTCTCATGCTTGCATTTCAATAAAACCATGCTTTACTTGTATCCAATGCTAGAAATCATGCTTAGGAATGCTTAGAAACATATTCCCTAAGTTTTAAATACAATGCCATGCATAGACAACAAGTTTTAACATATTGGTGTTCATCTCGCAAAGTTTTATACCGAAATCGATATCTTTAGAAAAATTCCGTTTTCTCTCAAACCGCTTGAAATTTTCGCACGAGATCAAATGCTACATGCTCAAGATGACCTTGTAGATAGGTCCATACAATTTGATTTAACCAATTTCAACTTTTCAAAAATCCAATTTTGACCTAAATTGCAAAATCCCCAAATTTCCTTCTTGCTGAATTTTCCGCTTTAATCCAAGTTTTCGATCGATTTTCATCAAACAAACTTCATAGACATGAAATTCCAAGTATTGCGCACATGCTAGTATGTTCAAATCAAATTTCCCCCGAATTTGAAATTTTCCAAAAATTACGAAAATACCCTTTTGGCTCAAATCTTAAGATAGCACTAACTGGAATTGTCTCTTGTCTCTTTCACAGATACACTATGCAAAGGGGAGGGCGAGGACGAGGTAGAGGTCGTGGTCGCATTGTAGGTGCTCTTAGGGGCAAAGGTCGGGTTCCTTCGAGCCTAGACGGGAGGTTAGGGAGACCGGACATGTTTGACACACCTCGGGCCGAGTTCCCGTACGAGGCCTACTTCAGCTCATTGCAATATCGAGATGGGACGTCTACTTCACTTACACCAGCTCAGAGCCTTTAGGATTCGGCAGAGGTTCGACACATTGCAGTGGACTCATCTCTTCACCGAGGATCTGCCGGTATACCCGGAACTAGTGAGGTTGTTCTTTAGCAACCTTACTTACACAGAGGAGGCTCGAGGCCAAGGACATCCACTTAGACTTGTCCTTAGGAGCAGGGTCTTCCGGACTCAGATTCGCTTCTCTACCCGGACACTGGCTGAGATCTTGCGGGTTCCTTACTATCCACAAAGCAGTGTGTGTGGATACCTGCAGGAGCAGATCTGGACAGCCATCTGATGCCGTACGAGCTACGCGAGATATGCTCTACGCTATGGGATAGCCGTCGATGCTTCACACCGTGGACCAGCGGACGGATGACGGATTCTGCACGGATTATTGGTCGCATAGTCGGCCGAAACATTATGCCGAAAGCCGGACATCACCATCGGGTCACAGTGATGGAGGCCTTAGTCATCTACCGCATCTACATGGGCTTCGAGATCGATCTCTCCTACATCATTCAGCAGGTCATGCTTGGACTTAGTTCTCGCGGCCTAGCATGCGGAACCTTTGCTATGGGAGGCTACCGACTTTGATCTTCGGGCATTTCGGGGTGAGTTTCGAGGATACATCGGTGGACACTGGATCACGGGGATACTCTATTGGGACTCGGACCATTCGTCGGATGAGACTACGAGCGATCGAGAGAGATCTCCTGGTCCGGAGGGTGAGGATGATGATGAATCGGAGGATGAGGATCGGGGGTCGGAGGATGGAGGAGAGGATATCGGTCCCGATAGTGATGATCGGGCCGGAGATGAAGCAGATATGCACGAGGCTGAGCCTCGTGCATCACGAGTTTCCTTCATCACACTTCGAGGCGGGTGGCCCTTCACATGCGAGTTCCGGAGACTTCGGATCTTGGAGCACAGATGAGATCGATGACTTCCATGCTAGAGAGAATGGAGGTCGGACGAGAGCAGATGTACGAGAGGATGGAGTCACGACGAGGATAGGATAGAGCATCGGGTGACTCAGCTAGCGGAGGAGTTCGGAGCATACGAGAGATCGAGAAGATCACCTAGATAGACTGTACCCTAGGATTTCCATTTATGCATTTCAGATGTAATCGTTGTAAAAACTTTTGAAATTAATGAAGTTCATTTTGTTTCCCTTTAATTATTGTATATTATGCACCTTTCTTTTCCTTGCATTAATGACATTTGTTCAAGTATAATTATGGTATGTTATTCGGAAATGTTCTGTTATGTCTCAAAGGTCAAGTTTCTAATTCAGTGTTCTATTATTCACTTCTAAGAGTAGAAGAGTCATTTCAGATCAATGACTCAGGAATGTTCAGTTGTTGTCTTTTGTAGTTAGGATCTCCTCGAACCTTGGGCTCCGATACCAATCATCACGCCCTCCCGGCCGGTACCCTATCTGGCATACCCGAGAGTGTGATCCACAGCCCGAAGATCAGGTATCGAGTGATCAACCTCCCACATAAACAATAACATAATCATGAACAATCATAACAAAAGTGCGGAAGATAAACCATAGATCCAATAAAGAAAGAATGAATCATAAATGAATCAGAATAATAGATATAATCAGAGTATCAAACAGATAAGTAAAGTGAGGCAAAAATCCCACTTTACAACCAGCGGAAAAGTAGCTCTAAAGAGAATAAACTAAATAAAATCTAATCCCAGTAGCTAGTACATTGGGTAACTAAATTGTTCTCCACTTTATAGACAACATCCTTTTAAGTGTAAATCTCATAAATGGCACAAGGACGCTTCCACTCGATGGTCGGACTAAGCATCGTACGGAGCATAACCACTCGCGGGATCTTCAGAGTAATTGTGGTAACCGCAATCACCTTCCTGGAGATATGCCTCTTCGCCTTGTGCTTCTTCATAGGGACCGTCATAGTACTCAAGACTGCAGGATAGTCTAACAAACATTGTACAATAAAGGAATGAGTTTCAAAGAAACTCGGTAAAGGCGATTAAAATCCATAATAACATAAATGGCGAGGATTCCGGAACAAACATAAATGCAATATGATATGAGACAAGCAATGAATGAATGAATCTAACTCTATGTATGCTGGTCTCTATTGGCAGACATGCTTTAAGTCATAGCACCGTACTTCTTTAGGAAAGTCCACTCACATCCTCAACCATTTAAGATATCTTGGATTCTCTCACGGATCATTTCACCGGTCTTGAGCAGCCGATTGGTAATGGGTCCTTCATCCCTCAGGACAAACAATGGCAGGGGGTTAAGTCAACACACTCTCTCACAACCATTTGGTATAAGTACTGGCGCATGTCAGGGTAAAACCTAGCCAAATGCAAGTCTTCTACTTAGTTACATCAAGTCAGATCCAGATACTTCCATTCCTCGTCCCTGACGATCCTTTTCGGTATCCTTCACACTAGAGTCCTCATAGTCCCTGACTACGGACTCATCAACCCTATTGATCATCCACATATGGTAAACGGGAAGCTCTCACGTCCTCTCACGGGTTGGTTACCGGTCTTAAGCGCCCGTGAGCCCAAGTCTAACCATATGCAACCCTACCAATAAATGGCCCCCACAATGTGATTCCTGTCCTCTCACGGGTTGGTTACCGGTCTTGAGCGCCCATGAATCCCCATTGCTACCACGGGTCGTTCGGTCTCAATACCCCTCCGATTAGGGTCCGACATAACACGGACATCCTAGCCAAACACTACTAGACAATCCTAGATATGTCATCCAACAGTTTAGGAAGGTGTCCAGAGGGCATCTCCGGAAACATCCCATAACATTCCCGTAGTAGTCCAAGGATAGAAGTGTCAAAAGGACACCTCTCCTTTCCAAACCATACTTAAGCATACACATGCATCAATTCATATCATCACATATATGGTAACCTCATATATGGAAAGAAATCAATAATTGCAATCACCTTGTATATAATTGGTAAGTAATTCATACATGAGTCAATTCAATATGAATAAGTAATGCTACTGTAATCAAAGTTATGCAACAGTAGTATATCATTGTAAGAATCTAATTTAGGAATCATATCTATGATATTCAAATATAGAAACTAGATTCATGCTATCTATGTAATTAAGGAAATAACCATCCTTACCTTTTATAACTCGCAAAGGAATCCTAAGAAATCAAGTAAGATCTTGGCAAACTTGAGAAGAAGGTCATAAACAAGTATATACAACATATTAGGAAAGATCCCTAACAGAAAAGATACCAAAACATCCAACACAGACCAATTCTGGAGTTGCTGTACTCATTGGTCGAGTGGATTGGTCGACTGGTCCAGTCGACGAATTAGTCGACCAATGCAGACAGTAGCCCAAAAAAAAACAGAGTTTTAAGATATGAAATCCGAATTTGGTGGTTCAAAAGGGTACTAATCAAGGGGTAAACTACATCAGTAGTATTCTAACATATAGGGGACCTCAAAACACCAATCAAATCAAGATATCAAGATCCAAATTAGGAAACAAAAAGTTACCATAATTAGATCAACCATGGATCTTGATGAATTTGAAATAGAAAACAAAGACAAGAACAATAGGAGGATGGATCATTGCTTCAGGTAAAGGTATCATGAAAACATACTTAGATCTTCAAGGAACAAGGCTTAGAAGCATAAATCTAAATAAGGAAATAAAACCTACCATATATGTAACTACCATGCATCATGAAGAACACATAGTATGGTAGAAGAGAACAACTAGAAATTTATAGATTATGGATCATGGAAGGAAAACACAGTAATTAACTACTAATATGATCAATATAGAAGATCCAAAGAGATCAGAATTCAAATCAGAAGTTTAACAAAGATTAGATCATGGTTTGATCATGATTCCCTCAAAAGCTTGCAATGATCATAGTTAAGATCATTGTTCTAGCCTCAAATCCTTAGGATGATCATGAGAACATGTTCAGAGATGTTTGCAACAGAGAATGCAGCATCTCTTCTACTGTCTCAACTCAAAAAGGAAAGAAAAACAAAGATGGAGGAGAAGAAAAGAGAGTAGACATACCTTTTGATGCAAAAAGAAGAGTTTCGACGAAGATCCGTCAAGAAAACACCAAGGATGCAAGGGAGATGACTTGCAGAGGTCTTTGGTTCGTTCCAGAGAGTTTGGAGGCAGCAAATACGAAGTGGACTCGAGATTGGACTTAAATAGAGCAAGAACAACCTAATTGCCAAAGACATCACTCATTGGTCGAGTGGATTGGTCGACTGGCCCAGTCGACCAATCAGTCGACCAATGCTGACAGCAAGTCCAAAACAGGGAATTGAAGGCCCAGATCAAATCCAATCCTAAAGGGGTTTTGCACACAAGTCAAGTGACTTACCTAATAGGTAGAAATGCCTTCAAACCAAGATAGAGAGCACTCCAAGTCCATCAACTAATCAGATCTTCATCAGGATTCAGTTTCCATAAATAGAACTTCATCATCAACTTTCATGGATTCAAAGCCAGACACCAAGTCCTCCTCTGGGATGGCCCAAAGCTGACTTCTTACTTTACTTCGGGTCATCGGACCTACAAATAACAAGGTTTCCGGGTCAAGGTTAGGGCTGGGTTTTACAGTAGGGAGTCGTATCAAAATGAGGATCTTTCCTTAATATTGATTCCCATACTTTGTTCTCACCATCCCGGTACGCCTGCAAGTTATAAGCATTCAGCACATCAACAAAAGGCTTACTGTGTAAATACTTGAAGACGCAGGCTCTGCGAACATCAGTTGGAAGGGATTCGGGCAAAGGAACGACACCTTGCCTTTCGGATAATGTTTCAGATCCTTTAGCTCCTGACTTTCTAACTGTCAGCTCCAGTCGCCGGATCTTCTCCCTGGCATCATCTAAGTCCGACCGAAGACGACCAATCATCGAATTCTTTTCTCCTGCCACCTCCCAAGCTAGATTCTGAAGGCGAGCAATCTCAACATCTTTAGTTTCAGAGATTTCCCGAAGCCTAGAAACTTCATTGCTCAACCTACTGAGTCTAGTAACTGCTTCCACTTGGTTGTGGAAGTTACCAGCAAGACTCCTGCAAACAACTTCCGAGTTAGCAAGGAGCAAAAAAGTAATTTTTCAGAATCAGAGGATAATGAAGAAAGACTTACATCACCAAGTGACTTCGTAAAGACTTCATCGGAAGTTTGGAAAGAAGCTGCGCTCTCGAAGTCATTCGAGTAGCAAGACACCATTCCAACGCTCGCCAAACTCGTTTGACACTAATTCAGGCGAAGGATGAGAAGGATGAACTACATCAAGCAAAGGCTGAGCTTCATCACTTGTCACCCGACGGCGCTTCCTGGTGGCAAAATCCTCCAACTCATAAGGAGAGGAGGAGGATGCCAAACAAGCACTAGAGTTAGAAATAGGAACAGCACCTGCCGGGACCACACCTTCATCGACGCCAACATAGTTGCCTCGGATGCCCGAAGAGTCTTCTTCGGGGGTGCACCAACAGAGCTCACCAGCCAGGAGTTCCGGCAGCACCATCGGCAACGGAGTGATCAAGATCTTCCGGGAAAGACGAGCGATCACTTCGGGCAAAGGAGGCATAGGGACGGCATCAACGAAGGCTGCAGGAATCGACTTGAAGATTCACCGCCGCAGCGATCGCCTTACGCTTGGAGGATTCACTAGCTGAAACCATCGCACCGGCCCCAACCACCACCGACGCAACCCTTTTCTTGCAAGATTTTGCTCGATAAAGTTCGGGTTGATCTTGGGAGCCACTATGCAAAACAACAAAAAAACCAGCCGTATCGATCTGAGAAATAAACGACAAGCAACAATGGGGAAACCCTAGTTTTTTAAAGCTTCTAATGGACCAACAACCTAAACCCCAAGTATAACTACTGTGCAGTTTACTTCGGGGGGAAGTGGGGAAAGAGATGAGAAATCTAAAAACTCACTTGTTCAGAAATGGATAGAGCTGTCGTTGGAGTACGAGGAATACGGAAGCAGGCAGAAGGACGAAAGGTTGCTTTGGCACCTTAGCAAATCTATCTTGCGAAGTCGGGATAGATGGAGAGTACCCACGAAGGCTTTAAATAGCCTAAGGTATAAGACGACGGTTGAAGGCTAAGGACAACCGACGACCCAGATCGAAACGACGATTCGAAATCCGCAAAAAGCAAGATCAACGGTCGAAGAGATGCCACATGGAAACATGTGGAAGCGAGCACCGATGCGAGAGAAACCTCCAATCGTCGCACCGCCATTAAAATAATGGATGTATTTCCGATTCATTGGAAACATGTAAATGGTATACAAAAAGCGGGAAAACGTTTGAACTTCGCGAGAGGGAAACGTGCGAACTTTGCAATAAATGAAGTAGTGGGGAAGATTAACGCACCTTCCCGAAACGCATCTTCACAATATTTCTATAAGATCATTATTCGGCGAGGAATGAAAAGTTAAGTGATAAGTTTTATCATTAATACTTTGATATTCAAGGCAAGATTTCGGCAGGAGACTGGGAAATTTTGAGGCCAACATGAAAAAAGAAATGTCTATTCATTAAATTGAGAGTACATCTTTACAAAAGAACAACTCCCTAAGCCTTTTCTTCATTGTTGCCCGAGAGACCCTGGTCGGGAGGACTTTTCTCAGGACCATGAGAAGAGCCTTCCTCAAGAGTGGCATCGGCTGAATCCTCTACAGCAACAACTTGAGACTCGGCTTGTGATTTCTCCTCCGGAAGTGCCGTCTCGTCATTCGGGATATGCCTCATATTGAGGGTCAGCTGGAAAAGGATCATCTTCTCCCCGAGCCCGGTCTGGGGAGATCCATACCAACTTTCCCGAAGACCTCGCGGGTGGCATATCTCACGAAAAGGAGCGATGTCGAAGTCGGGGATCGTTCCAAGGATCTGCTCCCAAACGTCATTTTGCCCCATGCGATAAGCCTTGAATGTTGTAGAAACCTAGCAATTCGGAGAAAGGTATGCTTTGTTCGGGTATTTCCGAATGCACTCCTTCCGAAGGTCCGGCTTTATATGCTCGGGCTTGCTAGGGATTGCCAACTTTAGATGTTCTTCGAGCTCCCTACTTTTGATTTCAAGGCTGTCACCAAACAACATGGCAGCTGCCTTTTGCTTCCTGGCCTCACGCTCGGCAGCAGAGACACGAATTCTCGAAGCTTCAAGAGCTTCCTTGAGGGAGATCACTTCTTCCTCATGCTTTTTCTGCAACTCCACGGTAGCTGCAGTCAGCTAGTCTATTTCAGAATTGGCCTTGGCCAATTTCTCTTCACAAGTTTGCAGCAAGGAGCTGGTGCGACCAACCTGGCTCAATGTTTCCATGTGTTGATAAAAGCTCAACACAACATTCCTGGGAAGACGGAAGATATCAGAAGAAGTCATAAGAAATTATGAAAACATAAGTAAGCAAGAAGACCGTTACCTTGTAGATTGACTAACAAGGGAGGTGTCATCCAGGGCTTCAAACTCCTGGCGATCGAAGGAGCAAGACCGAGAGAGCTCCACTCTGTAGCTTTCTCGGGATCCCGAGTGACCCCGTCGGTCATCTTCGGTGGTCCACTGGGGGATGAAGACCTCCTCACCATCCGTCGAAGCTTTGGATTTTTTGTTGGAGGGAGCATCAATTGTGTCATGCCTCCTCTTGGTTCGGACGGAGGAAGAGACGTTAGCCCTCTCCACCATTGGTTTCTTCCCTTTACCCGAAGCATCAGCTACAGGCCTGATATTCCTGATACCCCTGTAAGAGGGGTTGGGAGAGGGAAGAGAAGCCTCTTGATCTGCAGTCAAGACCCTGGGCAATCGTTGCTCGGCTGTCACAACGGCCCTAGCGGCCTTCACCCTCAGGCTTTCGGGGTTCTTTCTGGGAGGCACTGCAAAGAAGAAGGACAAGAATCGGAATTCAAGACATATCACTTCAGTCAAATCAAAGGATGATGGTTAGAAGCTCACAATGAGCCAAGCCCCAAGATCTTGAAGGATGGAGTTATACTCCACTTTATATCCATGTATCTCTTGATACCACGGAATGGATTTGATCTTCCTGATGGCCGCCTAGTCTTCTTTGGATAAGGGAAGGCCCCGGTTACTTTTGGACGAAGAAGTAAACCTCCTCCAGGTGGTTGGGAAGTTAAGATCTGATGGAGGCGCTCGACAGAAAAAGTATCGTTCGCGCCATCTTTTGTGATTAGAAGGGCAAGTTCCTTTGACAAGGGTGTTGCCCCTCCAATCAAGTTCAGCCTTATTGTGTTTGGAAAGAAAGACCCATTCGGGAGGATGGGAGATAGAAAGAACATGAAAATGTACAAAAAGAGAAAGAGATGGCGTAATGCCAAGCTCAAAACACAAACCCAAGAAGCCGACGATGAGACGCCAGCTATTGGGGAGGAGCATTCCAGGACAAATGTTCCAGTGATTCAAAACTGCGGAGAATAAAGGATTAAAAAAGGGAAAGCGAACCCCGCTTTCCAGGTGCATCTATGTACGAGAGAAAATTCACCCGAAAGGGATGAATCAACCCTCTCATCAGGGTGGGGAGCCCTAACCTGATAAGAGGAAGGAAGGTCAAAATCTTGGACAGCTGAAAGAAGGGTATCTCCATTATAAATGGAAGGAACAGAACCAGGCCCACCATTGGACCTTGAGGTTTGAGGCTGCCTAGAAGACTCGTCAATCTTGGAAGATCCAGACTCGAGAAGGACAGGAGAAGTTTCGGTTTTTCTTTCAAAACCTTTTTGAGAAACTTCAGCGAACCCCTGCCAGAGGACGGTTAGGGTTTTGTTATCACTATCTGACTGTTCGGGAGCAGGAGAAGCAAAAGCAACACTGCTATCACCAACATGGGGTACTAAAGAAGCCCTATCGTCCGCCATTACTCGTTTCAGTAAACTACAAAAAGAAAAGACCAAGAAACTTACCGATTCAGGTGAGACGGAAGCTTGAGAGTAGGAAGGCGCGAAGCGAACAACAAAGGTTCAAATTCCAGACGGGAAGAATGAAACCTACGAAGACAACGAACCGCTTTTAAAACTCCAGCACGAGTGTTCGGGAATCTGAACGATCGAGATTGATTCAAAATCAACGATCAAGATTGAAAGACGTTTTGAAAGTTTGAACTCACGAATCTGAAATAGGCGTTCGGAAACTGTCGCTTGGATGACGTGAGCCACGACAGATCAACTGCAACGGAGATACGTGGCCTTACACTCACAACGCTCGAGAAAAAGTGACCACCGCATTAAATGTGATATGACATTTAATGAAGCACGCAGAGATCATCACCTGACGACGAACCCAGTTAAAAACCAAGCCCTCGGGATCGACCGAACGCTTGGTCTCGGGGGCTCGTGATATGGAGAGTTTATGATCAGACCGGGTTCATACCTGGTCCGACCCTTGACCCCGGTCGAGACGGAGAAAACCGAATCGCTCCCGAGCGAACCGGATCCAGAAGATGGCTTGCTGAAGACGAAAGATTATTCGGCTGCAAGCGTGCCCTAATCTTACTTATGGATTAGGGTAATCACCCTGATGACAGCAGACTCAAACTGACGCCTGCGGATAATCATCATCAAAGGGATAACTATCGCATAACCTAACGGTTATCTCAGGAGTCCTCTACTAGCCCAAACTAGTAGAAGTCTATCGCTCAACGGATCTCATTGATAAGATCCAACGACTACCCGAAGAAGGCTCAAGTGCATCCAACGAAGGAGATTCGAAGGTACATTCTATATAAACTTCACTACCATACAAGGTGAGGGACGGATCAATCGATCAAAAAGGATACTATCTGAGACTCAGGTTCAGATGCATACTGATAGATCCAAACTATCAGCGTCCTGCTATCTAGATCACCTTTTCCGTTTCTTCATTCATTAGCTCTGTGCTTCTAGCAGAGCCGTTTGTGATTAAGTTCATCAACTGACTTAGCCTTCGGAGGTGGACTCCCGACCCCAGCGGTCGGGCCACATATGACGCTTTCGTTTTGCAGGACATCACGTGGAGATCCAAGGGCTGAACAGATTTTGGACGCATCAGCTTGATAAGTTTGTGATTGTTTTCATCGACGACATCTTGATCTACTCGAAGAATGAAGAAGAGCATGCGGGCCATCTAAGTTTCACTTTGCAAAGATTGCGAGAAAAGAAGTTGTACGCCAAGTTTAGCAAGTGTGACTTATGGCTTAAGAGAGTAGTATTCCTCGGCCATGTGGTTTCAGCTGAAGGGATTCGTGTCGATCCTGAAAAAGTCCAAGCTGTGGCTGATTGGGAAAGACCAAAGTCGGTAACGGAAATAAGAAGTTTTCTTGGATTGGCGGGTTACTACAGAAGATTTATTGGGAACTTTTCTCGGTTGGGTGCTCCTATGACTAGGTTGACCAGGAAAGAAGAGAAGTTTGTTTGGTCTGACGCCTGTGAGAAGAATTTCCAAGAGTTGAAAGATAGATTGACAAGCGCCCCGGTTTTGACTATACCTGATAGTTTCGGTGGTATGACAGTTTATACCGATGCGTCAAAGATTGGTTTGGGTTGTGTACTGATGCAACATGGCAAGGTCGTAGCCTATGCTTCTCGGCAATTGAAAGATTATGAGCGGAATTACCCCACTCACGATCTAGAAATTGCCGATGTTGTCTTCGCTTTGAAGATTTGGAGACATTACCTCTACGGTGAGAAGATTTCCATTTTCACGGATCATAAGAGTTTGAAATAGTTCTTTACCCAGAAGGAGTTGAACATGAGACAAAGGAGATGGTTGGAACTAGTCCCTGATTATGATTGTGATATTCAGTATCACCCTAGGAAGGCAAACATTGTTGCTGATGCTCTTAGTAGGAAGAACCAGATGAAGACTTTGGATTTGAATGCTTTGAATCTACCATTGTGGTATTCTACTGAGAGCTTTGATTTGGAAGTTGTCCCAGAGAATTCTGTTTCTGTTCTTTCTGCCATGACTGCAAGATCTGGCCTTAGAGATAAGATTGTTGCTCTGCAGAGTTCTGATCAAGAACTTATGGTCAAAGTTGAGAAGATTTCTTCGAATCCTAAGTCGGACCCCGACGTTGGTATATCCATGGATGGTGCCTTATTGTTTAGAGGTAGACTGTGTGTGCCGGCAAATGAAGGAGTTAAAAAGGAAATATTGAAGGAAGCACACCAGTCAGTCTCTACTATACACCCGGGAAGCACCAAGATGTACAAGGACTTGAAGGGACATTTTTGGTGGATTGGTTTGAAGGCTGATGTTGATAATTTTGTTGCCAAGTGTGAGACTTGCCAACATGTGAAAGCCGTTCGTCAACCCCCATCTGGATTACTTCAACCCCTCCTTATTCCTAGTTGGAAGTGGGAGGATATCTCTATGGATTTTGTAACTAGCTTGCCTCGGACAAGTAAAGGCAATGACACTGTGTGGGTGATTGTTGATACGTTGACCAAATCAGACCACTTCATTCCTATGAAGATCACTCATACTCTGGATAAGTTAGCTAAGCTTTATGTGGACAATGTGGTTCGTCTGCATGGTGTGCCAATGAGTATTGTTTCTGATCGCGATCCTAGGTTCACCTCAAGGTTTTGGAATAGTTTGCAGAAAGCTTTGGGAACCCAATTAAATTTGAGTACAGCTCATCACCCGCAATCGGATGGACAATCTGAGCGAACAATTCAGACGTTGGAAGACATGCTCAGATCTTGTGTAGTGGATATGGGTGGTAATTGGGATGAACACCTAGCTTTGGTTGAGTTTGGCTATAACAACAGTTATCAAGCAACAATAGGCATGGCTCCATTTAAGGCTTTGTATGGAAATACTTGTAGGACGCCTTTGTACTGGACTGAGACGGGGAAAAGAAAAGTCTTAGGTCCTGAGATGATTGAGGCTACGAGTGCTATGGTTGATTTGATAAGAGAAAGGATTAAGTCTTCCCAGTCAAGACAGAAATCTTATGCTGACAAGAGAAGGACCGATTTAGAATTTCAAGTGGGAGAGAAAGTTTTCTTGAAGGTTTCACCAATGAAGGGTGTGATGAGATTCAACGTTAAGGGAAAGCTTAGCCCTTGTTTCATTGGACCTTTTGAGATTTTGGAAAAGGTTGGACCTGTTGCGTACCGATTAGCATTACCTCCGCCTCTTGCTGGTGTTCATAATGTGTTTCATATTTCGATGCTTCGGAAATACATAAAGAATCTAGAACACATTTTACAACAAGCGTCTGAATGACTTAGTGCTGATTTGACCTACGATGAAGACCGGTCGAAATCCTTGATAAGAAGGACAAGCAGCTGCGGAATCGCACCATCCCTTTGGTGAAGATTCGGTGGAAGAACCATACCCCTGAAGAAGCTTCTTGGGAGAAGGAAGAAGATATGAAGGAGAAGTTTCCTCACCTCTTTGGAAGCACAGGTACGCTTTCAATTTCGAGGACAAAATTTCTTTAAGGGGGGAGAATGTGAAACCCAGCCCTAACCTTGACCCGGAAAAACCCTGTTGTTTATAGGACCGACAACTCGAAGTAAAGCAAGAAGTCAGCTTTGGGCCATCCCAGTGGAGGATTTGGTGTCCGGCTTTGAATCCATGAGTGTTGATGAAAATGTGCTATTTATGAAAACTGAATCTTGATGAAGATCGGATTAGTTGATGGACTTGGAGTGTTCTCTATCATGGTTTGAAGGCATTTCTACCTATTAGGTAAGTCACTTGGTGTGTGTGCAAAACCCCTTTATGTTTGGATTTGTTCTGAGCCTTCAATTCCCTGTTTTGAACTTGCTGAACTAATTGGTCGACTCATTGGTCCACTAGACCAGTCGACCAATCCACTCGACCAATGGGTTCTGTCTTTGGTAATTTGGTCTTGCTTGCTCTATTTAAGTCCAATCTCGAGTCTACTTCGTATTTTCTGCCTCCAAACTCTTTGGGATGAACCAAAGACCTCTGCAAGTCATCTTCCTTGCACTCTTGGTGTTTATCTTGACGGATCTTCGTCAAAACTTGTGTTCTTATACAAAAAGGTATGTTTACACTCTCTTCTTCTTCTTCATCCTTGTTTTCTTTCCTTTTTGAGTTGAGACAGTAGAGGAGATGCTGCATTCTCTGTTGCAAACATCTCTGAACTTATCTCTCATGATCTTCCTAAGGATTAATGGCTAAAGCAATGTCCGTAATCATGATCATTGCAAGCTTTTGAAGGAATCATGATCTAAATCATGATCTTGTCTTCGTTTGTCTTTGATTTAAATTCTGATCTTCTTAGATCTATTTTACTGATCATATTAGTAGTCAATCGCTGTGTTTTCCTTACATGATCCATGATCTATCAATCTCTAGTTGTTTCTCCTCTATCATACCATGTTCTCTTCAAGTATCATGACTGATACATCTATGGTAAGTTTTGTTTCCTTATTTAGATTCAGGTTCTTAGATCTATTTCTTGAAGATCTATGTATGCCTTCTATGATATCTTTATCAAAATCAATGATTCATTCTCCTATTGTTCTTGTCTATGATTTGTATTTTTAATTCTTCAAGAACCATGATTAATCTAATTATGGTAACTTTTATTTCCTAATTTGTAACTCTAAAACTTGATTCCATTGATGTTTTGAAGTCCTCTTTATGTTAGGATACTACCAATGTAGTTTACCCCTTGTTTAGTACCCTTTTGAACCACCAAATTCGGTTCTTTATTCTTAAAACTCTGATTTTGTAGACCACTGTCTCTGTTGGTCGACTGGGACAGTAGACCAATCCAATCGACCAATGAGTACAGCAACTCCAGATTTGGTCTGTTTTGGATGTTTTGATATCTTTTCTTTTAGGGATCTTTCCTAATATGTTGTATACAGTTGTCTCGGACCTTCTTCTCAAGTTTGTCAAGGTCTTACTTGAATTCTTAAGATTCCTTTGCAGGTTATAAAAAGGTAAGGATGGTTACTTCCTTAACAACATAAATTGTATATCTTAGTTTCTATATTTGAATCTTGTTAGTTTATTACCTTAATTAGATTCTTACAATGTTATACTACTATTGTACTGTCTTGATATCAGTAGCATTACTTGTTTATATTTAATAGACTGGTGTATGATTTACTTACCAGTTTTATACAAGTTGAATGTTATTGTTGATTTCTTTCCATATATGAAGTTACCATATATGTGAGGTTATGGATTGATGCTTGTGTATGCTTAAGTATGGTTTGGAAAGGGGAGGTGTGCTCTTGACACTTCTGTCCTAGGACTACTATGGGAATATTACGGGATGTTTCCGGAGATGCCCTTCGGACACCTTCCTAAACTGTTGGATGACATATTTAGGATTGTCTAGTAGTGTTTGGCTAGGATATCCCGTTATGTCAAACCCTAATCGGAGGGGTATTGAGACAGAACGACCCGTGGTAGCAATGGGGATTCATGGGCGCTCAAGACCGGTAACCAACCCGTGAGAGGACAGGAATCACATTGTGGGGACCATTTATCGGTAGGGTTGCATATGGTTAGACTTGGGCTCACGGGCGCTTAAGACCGGTAACCAACCCGTGAGAGGACGTGAGAGCCTCCCGTTTACCATATGTGGATAACCAATAGGGTTGATGAGTCTGTAGTCAGGGACTATGAGGACTCTAGTGTGAAGGGTACCGGAAAGGATCACCAGGGGCGAGGAATGGACGTATCTGGATCTGACTTGATATAACTAAGTAGAAGACTTGCATTTTGCTAGGTTTTACCCTGACATGCGCCAGTACTTAGACCAATGGTGATGTGAGAGAGTGGTGACCTATACCCCCAGCCATGGAATGTCCCGTGGGATGCCGGACCCACTACCAAAAGGTGTTGTGTGACGAGACCTTCCCAAAGAAGTATGGTGTTATGACTTAAAGCATGTATGCCAATAGAGACCAGCATACATAGAGTTAGATTCATACATTCATTGTTTGTCTCATACCATATTGCATATATGTTTGCTTTGAAATCCTGCCATTTATGTTATTACGGTTTAACTGCCTTACTGAGTTTCTTTGAAACTCATTCCTTTTGTACAATGTTTTGTTAGATTATTCTACAGGTTCTGAGTATCATGACTGCTCATATGAAAAAGCACAAGGAGAAGAGGCATATCTCCAGGAAGGTGATTGCGGTTACGACAATTACACTAAAGATTCCGCGGGTGGTTATGCTCCGTACGATGCTTAGTCCGACCATAGAATGGAAGCACCCTTGTGCCATTTATGAGATTTATACTTATAGAGACGTCGTCTATAAGATTGAGAACAATTTAGTTACCTATTGTACCTGCTATTGGGATTAGATTTTATCTTGTTCCTTTTCTTTTAGAACTACTTTTCCGCTGGTTGTAGAGTGGGATTCCGCCTCACTTTACTTATTGATTTAGACATCCTGATTATCTTTCGTACTCTGATCATATACATGGTGTATTCTTTCCTTATTTGGATCTTTGGTTTATCTGTTGCACATCAATTATTATTGTTCATGATTATGTTATTGTTTTTGTGGGAGGTTGATTACTCGATACCTGATCTTCGAGGCTGTGGATCACATTCTCGGGTATGCCAGTTAGGGTACCGGCTTGGAGGATGTGACAATAGCCAAGCAATCGTCTCTGCATTGGTGTATCCTCCAGCCTCACACCGCAATGCCGGAAGATAAGTGTGAGTAGGCGATCGAAGCAAAGGTTCCGTACACCCGGTGACATCACGACCTCTAGCATGACGTTCTGGATGATGAAGGAAAGATCAATCTCGAAACCCTGATATATGCGGTAAATCAGTAGAGCATCCATCACTGATACTCTCTCGTGATGCCCTACCTTTGGGATGATATTGCGACCCACAATGCGACCGATGATTCTAGCCGAATCTGTCATCTCTGAACTAGTCCGTGGTGTGTAACACCTATCATCTCTCCAAAGTGTGATGCAAACCTCATGCAGCTCATGTGGTAGTAAGAAAGCATCTATCTCTGCCCAAGTCGGTATCCATACATACTCATGAGGATAGTGTGGTACCCTGAAGATCTCTGCCAGTGTACCAGTAGAAAATCGAATCTGTGTCTCTCGAACTCGACTCTCTAGGATCAACTCGAATGGACCTTGTCTCCGACCCTCCTCGACTGATGTAAGGTTGCTGTAGAACAATTTCACTAAATCCGGATAAACCGGAAGATCCTCAGTGAAAAGATGCGTCCACTCCATCATATCGAATCTCTGACGGATCAGAAATGTGCTAAGCTGTGGTAGCCTGAGTAATCTTCCATACTCAATGCGGCACCGCTCAAAGAAGGCCTCATTTAAGTACTCCGCTCGGGGTGTATTGAATAAGTCTCTGCGGTTAAGTTCATCTCTCGGCTCCAAAAGTGGAACCTGACCTCTAGCTCTGCCTCTCCTCCCACCCTGACGTCCGCGTGGAGGCATGATGTCAATATAACTGTAAGAAGACAAGAAGAGAATTGACATTAGTGGAATTTCAAAATTTAGCATGAAGGGTATTTTTGTAAATTTTGATTTTTGGCGAAATTTCAGTTTAAGCATACTAGCATGTGCATGATACTTAGAATAGTGTGTTAGCATGTTTTATTGGAGAAAAACTTATCAATTTCATGGATTAAAGGTAAAAATTCAGCAAGTATAGAAAGGGGAAAAATTCTCAAATTAGGTCAAAATGCGATTTTTGAAGTTTGGAATTGGCTTAATCGATTTAGATTCGCATGTTCATCATATCATTGCAAGAATGTAGGAATTGATTTGAAGGCGAAACTCTTTGCGGTTTGCAAATGAGGGAAGATTTTCAAAAGAAGGTTTTTGGTTGAGAAATCGTTAGCAAGAAACCATGAAATCGATAGCAAGCGTTGTAAAGACATGGCATTGTAGTAAGATCACCTAGAACACATTCCTATATGTTCCTAGACATGTTTCCTAGCAATCCTAGCAAGTAAATCATGATATTTGGAAGAATGCATCTCAGTTTTGAAGTTGTAAAGCAAGGAAAGAGAAATCTTACCTTAGATGATGTTGCAAGAATGTTGAAGACTTGTTCTTGAAGTTAAATGGACTAGAATGACTCTTGAAGACCTTAGAGAACCTTGCCCTAGAGCTCTCCCACGAAGCTTGGTGTTTTGAAGTGAGAATGAAATGAAAAATGTGATTTTTAAGGTGTTTTTCGCGCACTGTTTGCGTGGGTCGACTGCTTGGGTCGGATTGAAAACTCGACCCAGCCACTCGACCCAAGGTGTAAAATTTTGGAAATTTGGATAATTTTGGGATTTTGATATATAATTCTTGGGTGACTTTATGATGATTAAAGTGATGATTTTTAGCCTTATTTGGATATGCTAAGACTAAGGTTAAGTGGTTATTGATGGTATATTGGAATTTCGGTGTTTTTGACTTACTTTGATTTTGCAGAATGGTTGTGCTAAGGAATCTCAATATTGGTTCTAATAGTACTGGAAATGAGGAAGAAGTGCTTCATGAAGATACTCCTAATGGTAGTACTGGTCAGCATACTAATGTGAATGGTGACAATACGACCGGTATACCTAATGCTCCGAAAGTGAACAGTTTTCGTGATATTGCCAACATCATGGGCAACATCATGCAGCAGCAGTCGAATCAGTTCAACCAGATGATGACGGGTTTCATGACTCTTCATACTGAGACTCATACTGGTGTGAATGGAACTCCTCATACCGCAGTTCCTAATGCGAAAAGGTTACCTGGAACTCCTCATACTCATCTGATGGAAAGTTTTCTGAAGATGCAAGTGCCTTCTTTCACTGGTGTTACTAAGGACACTTTGTTTCCTAACAAGTGGCTGAGGGAATTAGAGAAGATCTTGTTTGCCGAACAGAAGCTTCAGCAAGAAGCAGATGCTTGGTGGACCTCCACTCGTCCTATTTTGGAAACCTTGCATGTTGGTGGATTAACCTGGGAAATTTTCAATGATGCATTTTGTAAGAACTATTTCCCTGAAGCAGTGACTGACGCTAAGGAAGCTGAGTTTATGGCCCTTACTCAAGGACCTTTGTCTGTATTGGAATATCAACAGAAGTTTGAGGAATTATTTTACTTTGCCCCTAATTCTGTAAGACCTGATCGTGCCAAGGCAAAGAAGTTTTCAAGGGATTGCGTCCTGCAATCAAGGCTTATCTGACTGTGATTTCGATTGAGAGCTACGCTCAGGTAGTTCAAGTTTCGAAGAAGATTGAAGAAACTGAGAAGGAAAGTGCAGTGTGCAAAGGACGTGGCAGCAAAGGAACAATGGTTTGGTTGACCGTTCGGAAAGAAGATTCATTAGGCCTACTCCGTATCCTACTCCTAGTTTTCAGCCTAGAAGTGTAAGCCAAAATTCTAGTTTTGCACCAGCTGTACAGCAGCGTCAATTCAATGGGAACAGACCAAATGCGAATGTTCCAAGTGCTAAGCCAGTGAGTGCGAATCCTCGACCTATGGGTCTGAAGCCTCCAGTAGTTGTACCTTCAGTTGGACCGCTAGTTTGTTTCTTTTGTAAGCAGCCCGGTCATTTTGCTCGTACCTGTCCCAAGAAGCCTAATCAGCCCTATGCTCCTGTAGCGAAAAGTAAATATGCCTCGGTACCTAGAAAAGTGTTTAGTATATCTGGTACTGAACAAGATGCAAGTCATGAAGTTGTGACAAGTACTTTGTTAATCGCTTCTATTCCTGCATTTGTATTGTTTGATACGGGTGCATCTCATTCATTCATTTCGTCTGCATTCATTAGGAAGACTGACTTGTTACCTAAGAATTTGTCTAGTTGTTTAATGATTAGTAGTCCTACTAGATCAGTTGTGAAACTAGATAAAGTGATAGAAGATTGTCCCATTTTGATTTGTGAGAAGAAATTGAAAGCTGATTTAGTGATTCTTGGAATTGATTGGTTGACAGCCCATAAGGCTGTAATTGTTTGTTCTTCGAGGAAAATTCAATTTCAGATTAGTAGTAATTCAGCCTTTGAGTTTCAAGGTGATAAAGGAAGAGTTAGTAAGAAGAATTTGTCTGCTTTGATGCAAGTTTGTGCACTAGTGGAAAGTGCTACAGCTGAAAGTGAAGTTAAGGAAGTGAAGAAGAAACTTGAAGAAGTTAAAGTTGTTTGTGATTTCAAGGATATCTTTCCGGATGATTTATCAGGATTACCTCTGGATAGAGAGTTGGAATTTTCGATTGAATTAATTCCAAGAGCCGCTCCGGTATCTAAAGCTCCATATAGAATGGCGCCTACCGAGTTGAAAGAACTACAAGACCAGCTGAATGAACTCTCAGATAAAGGTTATATACAGCCTAGTGTATCGCCTTGGGGAGCCCTGGTTTTGTTTGTTAAGAAGAAGGATGGTAGTATGCGTATGTGCATTGATTACCGTGAGTTGAACAAATTGACCATTAAGAATAGGTATCCGCTGCCTCGGATTGATGATCTTTTCAACCAGTTAAGAGGTGCAGCAGTGTTCTCGAAGATTAATTTGAGATCCAGATATCATCAGTTGAAGGTGAAAGCTAGTGACATTTGTAAGACAGCTTTTAGGACAAGATATGGTCATTTTAAGTTTAGAGTGATGCCTTTCGGTTTGACTAATGCTCCTGCTGTGTTTATGGACTTGATGAATCGAGTATTTCATGATATGTTAGATAAGTTCATTATTGTCTTTATCGATGACATTTTGATTTACTCAAAGAGCGAAGAAGAGCATCAGAAGCATCTTGGTATTACTTTGCAAAGACTAAGAGAGAAGAAGTTGTATGCCAAGTTTAGTAAGTGTGATTTCTGGCTTCCAAGAGTGGTATTTCTTGGTCATGTTGTTTCAGCCGAAGGTATCCGTGTTGATCCCGACAAGGTTAAGACAGTTGCCGAGTGGGAAAGACCGAAGACAGTGTCTGAAATAAGAAGTTTCTTAGGTTTGGCTGGTTATTATAGGAGATTTATTGAAAACTTTTCTAAGTTGGCTGCTCCTATGACTAAGCTAACTAGGAAAGAAGAAAAGTTTATTTGGTCTGACGCATGTGAGAAGAATTTTCAAGAATTAAAGGATAGATTGACAAGTGCCCCGGTTTTGACAATACCCAATAATTCCGGTGGTCTGACAAAACTATATTGATGCGTCTAAGATTGGTTTGGGTTGTGTTCTAAAACAACATGGGAAGGTGATAGCTTATGCTTCAAGGAAATTGAAGGTATATGAGCGGAATTATCCCACTCATGATTTGGAACTTGCAGCCGTTGTTTTTGCCCTAAAGATTTGGAGACATTACTTGTATGGTGAGAAGATTGCGATTTTCACAGATCATAAGAGCTTAAAGTATTTCTTTACCCAGAAGGAGTTAAATATGAGACAAAGAAGATGGTTGGAGTTAGTCTTTGATTATGATTGCGATATCCAGTATCATCCTGGTAAAGCAAATGTTGTTGCGGACGCTCTTAGTAGGAAAAGTAACAAAAAGTATCTAGATTTGAATGCTTTGAGCAAGTCGTTGTTGAAGTCAATCTCAGATTTTGAAATGGAAGTTGTTTTGCAAAGTTCAGATGTTGTGCTTTCAGCTATGACAGCAAGATCCACCCTTAGAGATCGAATTGTTGGCTTGCAAGATTCGGATCCGGAATTGAAAGAGAAGATAGAGAAGATTTCTTTAAATTCTGATTTGGACCCTGATTTTAGTATATCTATGGATGGTGCCTTATTGTTTAGAGGAAGACTTTGTGTGCCTGCAGTTGAAAGAACATTTTTGGTGGATTGGATTGAAGGCTGATGTAGAAGATTTTGTAGCTAGGTGCGAGAGTTGTCAACAGGTTAAAGCTGTTCGACAACCTACGTTTGGATTATTGCAGCCCCTACCCTTGCCTGGTTGGAAATGGGAGAATATTACTATGGACTTCGTGACTAGTTTGCCTCGAACAAGTAGAGGTAATGATATTGTGTGGGTAATTGTTGATAGATTGACCAAATTAGCCCATTTTATTCCGATGAAGATCACTCACACTATGGATAAGTTAGCTAGGCTTTATGTGGACAATGTTGTTCGTCTGCATGGAGTGCCTGTGAGTATTGTGTCTGATCGAGACCCTAGATTTACTTCTAGATTTTGGAATAGTTTGCAGAAAGCTTTGGGAACCCAGTTGAATTTGAGTACTGCTCACCAGCATCAGTCTGATGGACAGTTTGAGCGGACAATTCAGATTTTGGAAGATATGCTTAGATCGTGTGTTGTTGATATGAGTGGTAATTGGGATGAACATTTAGCTTTGTTGAGTTTGCCTATAACAATAGTTATCAGTCGACAATAGGCATGGCTCCTTTTAAAGCTTTATATGGAAACATCTTGTAGGACACCTCTGTATTGGACCGAAACTGGAGAAAGGAAAGTGTTAGGACCAGAAATGATTGAAGCTACAAGTGCAATGGTAGATATGATAAGAGAAAGGATTAAGACTGTTCAGTCAAGACAAAAATCTTATGCTGATAGAAGAAGGTCAGATTTGGAATTTCAAGTCGGTGAGAACTTTTTTCTAAAGGTATCGCCTATGAAGGGTGTAATGAGGTTTAATATTAAAGGAAAGCTTAGTCCTCATTATATTGGACCTTATGAGATTCTTGAAAGGATTGGATCAGTTGCTTACCATTTGGCTTTGCCTCCGTCACTCGTTGAGACTCATAATGTATTTCATGTTTCAATGCTTCGAAAGTATGTTGAGAACCCAGATCACATACTACAGCAAGAACCTAAAGGACTTTGTGCTGATTTATCTTATAGGGAAGAACCGGTTAAAATCTTGGATAGAAAGGACAAGCAGTTAAGGAATCGAACTATCCCTTTGGTGAAGATTCAGTGGAAGAACCATACCCCTAAAGAAGCGTCTTGGGAGAAGGAAGAAGACATGAATGAGAAGTTTCCTCATCTTTTTGGAAGTAAAGGTATACTTTCAATTTCGAGGACGAAATTTCTTTTAAGGAGGGGGGAATGTGAAACCCGGCCCTAACCTTAACCCAGATACTCTTTGATTGTAGGTCCGAAGACCCGAAGTAGAAGTGAAAGTCAACTATGGGCCATATTGGTAGGATATAGTGTTCGACTCCGAACCTATGGAGAATGATGCCCCATACTTTAAGTCAGTGTTAGATATAGAGAAGAGACTGCACCTTGATGAATAGAAGATTAGTTGATGACCTTAGAGCTTGGTGGGATATGATTTAAAGCCATTTTTCCATGCTAGGCATGTTATAGAATATGTGTTTAAAGTTTCGTTTGATTCCGAGTAGTGGAAGACCCTCAAATCCCTATTTTTGGCCTTGCTGTCAGCCTGGGTTGAGTGCTTGGGTCGAGTGGCCAATGCTATCTAGCCAATCAACCCAGAGTTGCTGAACTCGAACAGAATCTTCTGTTTTGAGAATCTTGCTATATATACCCCGTGACTTCGTGATTTTAGTATCCCTAGCCTCCATAACACTTAGAGAACGAAGGGAAACCATCTCCAAGCCTCCAAGAGTGAAGAAGAAGACCTAATCTTGCAATCTTGCAAACTCTCTCTCTTGTTCTTCAATTAAAGGTTAGTAATCTATCTTTTATGTTAATGATTTATTCTTTCCATGATCACTCTCATCTCTGAACTGAGATTATGATGAAGATGCTGCAACCTTGTAGTCATATCTTTACAATCTCTTTTCATTCTCTTGTACTATGATCATCTCATTCATTCTTGAAATGATTCTTTTGATTTCTTCTTAAACTATGATAATATTTCCTATTTTGATTCATTCTAGCATTATAGATGCTTTTCTATGATTATTCATACCGCTGATCTACTGTGTTCTTGTACTAGAATGAGATCTAATCATCTCTAGTTCATCTCTTTCATTCATAGCATGTTTCCAATGAAAACTATGATTTTTACCAAAATAGAAACTATGGTTCTAAATTAGGAAGTAATGTTTTAATGGTGGTTTGATGTCTAAATTATGCTTTCTAGGCTTAGACTACTGTGTTAGATAATCCCTCCAAGTTTCGTCGCATTCCGGTTTGTGTAGCATAGGTTTCAGATCAAGATTCCATTTATTTTCGGATTTGCTCTTGGGCAGACTGCTTGGGTCGACTGGCCAATGCTACCCAGCCAATCAACCCGCAACAACAAAATCTATTTTCTTCATCCGATTTGATTCAAATCATGCTTATTTTTTTAGGATTACTTCCTAATGATTGTGTGATGCTATTCTAGGGATTATTTGCTGACTTTGGATTCATCCTCTTGTCCGTCCGGAATATTCTCGGATCTATTTAAGGTAAGGAAAGTTGTTACCATATTAACATAGATTTGCATAGATTTAGTTTCTAATTTGGGAACTAATTAGATTTGCTACTGTTATGTTAGTTTCTATTATGATATGAATGCTGCAAGTACATTAGAATCTTATTTCCTTATTTACTTTATGTACTTGATTATGTATGAATACTTTCTCATGTATGTTTCCTTATTTATTTAATCTTGTCTTATTATACTCTTTCACATGATGAGATATTTGTCGTGGATGATATGACTGAATTATGATTGTGATTGCTTAGGTATGATTTGGGATTGGGGAATGTCCTTTTGACATTTTTGTCCTTGGACCTCATTGGGAGTAGTATGGGATATTTCCAATGTTGCCCTTTGATGTTTTCCCAGATTATTGGTTTTCATACCTAGGACTTGTCTAGCAGTGTTTGGCTAGGTTATACCCTTGTTATATCAGACCCGAATCGGAAGGGTATTGAGACCGAACGACCCGTGGTAGCAATGGGGATTCATGGGTGCTCAAGATCGGTGAGTTATATCCGTGAGGGGACATGAATCACATTGTGGGGACCATTTGTGGGTAGAGTTGCATATGGATAGACTTGGGCTCATGGGCGTTCAAGACCGGTAACCAACCCGTGAGAGGACATGAGAGCTTCCCGTTTACTATATGTGGATGACCTATAGGGTTGATGAGTCTGTATTTGAGAGAGTCGGATACGCTGACTCTAGTGTGAAGGATACCGGAAAGGATCACCAGGGGCGAGGAATGGACGTATCTGGATCTGAGTTGATGTAACTAAGTAGAAGACTTGCATTGGGCTAGGCTTTACCTTGACATGCGCCAATACTTAGACCAAACGGTGATGTGAGAGAGGGGTGACTTAACCCCTAACCATGGATTGTCCAAGATGGATGAAGGACCCACTATCAACCGGCGTTGTGTGATGAGACCTACCCAAAGAAGTATGGTGCTATGACTTAAAGCATGTCTGCCTATAGAGACCAGCATACATAGAGTTAGACTCATACATGCATTGTTGTCTCATATCATATCACTTATTGCTTTGTTTGTGATACTATGTTATTTATGCTATTATGGAATAACTTGCCTTGCTGAGTTTCTTTTGAAACTCACTCCTTTTTGTACAATATCTTTTGTTAGACTATTCTATAGGTTTTGATGGCTATGAAGCGCAATATGAGGAAGCGCAAGATGAAGAAGCGTACCATACGCAAAGTGTTGGTGATTACGAAGATTACTGTGAGGATCCCTCGAGTGGTCTCTCTTATTTCCAGGATTAGCCGTACTGTGGAGTGGGAGCGTCTGAGCATCATTGATGAAGTCTACGTTTATGAGGATCTTTCTTTCCTGTCTTTAGAATCGGTTATAATCCCATTTGATTTTCGAACTACATTCCGCTGTACTCGTGGAGTGAGATTCCGCCTCACTCTACTTTTGATTTATATATCTATTGGTATCTTTTCCACACTTTGATGATTATCTCGTTACTTATCTACGATTCATTTGGATAATATTGTTAACATTGATTTAGTCTTGTTCTTGATTATATTCTTGTGAATGTGGGAGGATAATTTCACTAACTACTGGATTTTGTGGACTGTGGATCACACACTCGGGTATGCTAGATAGGGTACCAGCTGGGTGGATGTGACAGAAATGAAGTATGATTAAGTTAATTACAATCCCAAGTATAAAAAGATAATCCAAAAACATGTTAGTTACATGGCCAAAGGTTCCATAAATAGACTAGGGAAATGGAGCACTAAGCTATTGTAAAACCCAGCCCTAACCTTGACCCGGAAACCTTGTTAATTGTAGGTCCGATGACCCGGAGTAAAGTAAGAAGTCAGCTTTGGGCCATCCCAGTGGAGGACTTGGTGTCTGGCTTTGAATCCATGAAAGTTGATGATGAAGTTCTATTTATGGAAACTAAATCTTGATGAAGATCGGATTAGTTGATGGACTTGGAGTGCTCTCTATCTTGGTTTGAAGGCATTTCTACCTATTAGGTAAGTCACTTGACTTGTGTGCAAAACCCCTTTAGGATTGGATTTGATCTGGGCCTTCAATTCCCTGTTTTGGACTTGCTGTCAGCATTGGTCGACTGGGCCAGTCGACCAATCCACTCGACCAATGAGTGTTGTCTTTGGCAATTAGGTTTTTCTTGCTCTATTTAAGTCCAATCTCGAGTCTACTTCGTATTTGCTGCCTCCAAACTCTCTGGAACGAACCAAAGACCTCTGCAAGTCATCTCCCTTGCATCCTTGGTGTTTTCTTGACGGATCTTCGTCGAAACTCTTCATTTTGCATCAAAAGGTATGTCTACTCTCTCTTCTTCTCCTCCATCTTTGTTTTTCTTTCCTTTTTGAGTTGAGACAGTAGAAGAGATGCTGCATTCTCTGTTGCAAACATCTCTGAACATGTTCTCATGATCATCCTAAGGATTTGAGGCTAGAACAATGATCTTAACCATGATCATTGCAAGCTTTTGAAGGAATCATGATCAAACCATGATCTAATCTTGTTAAACTTCTGATTTGAATTCTGATCTCTTTGGATCTTCTATATTGATCATGTTAGTAGTTAATTACTGTGTTTTCTTTCCATGATCCATGATCTATCAATCTCTAATTGTTCTCTTCTACCATACTATGTGTTCTTCATGAAGCATGGTAGTTACATATATGGTAGGTTTTATTTCCGTATTCAGATTTATGCTTCTAAGCTTTTTCCTTGAAGATCTAAGTATGTTTTCATGATACCTTTACCTGAAGCAATGATCCATCTTCCTATTGTTCTTGTCTTTGATTTCTATTTCGAATTCATCAAGATCCATGGTTGATCTAATTATGGTAACTTTTTGTTTCCTAATTTGGATCTTGATGTCTTGATTTGATTGGTGTTTTGAGGTCCCCTCTATGTTAGAATACTACTGATGTAGTTTACCCCTTGATTAGTACCCTTTTGAACCACCAAATTCGGATTTCATATCTTAAAACTCTGTTTTTTTTAGGCTATCTGCTTGGTGCATTGGTCGACTGGACCAGTCGACCAATCCACTCGACCAATGAGTACAGCAACTCCAGAATTGGTCTGTGTTGGATGTTTTGGTATCTTTTCTATTAGGGATCTTTCCTAATATGTTGTATATACTTGTTTAGGACCTTCTTCTCAAGTTTGCCAAGATCTTACTTGATTTCTTAGGATTCCTTTGCGAGTTATAAAAGGTAAGGATGGTTATTTCCTTAATTACATAGATAGCATGAATCTAGTTTCTATATTTGAATATCATTGACATGTTTCCTAAATTAGATTCTTACAATGATATACTATTGTTACATAACCTTGATTACAGTAGCATTGCTTAAATTGAGTCATGTATGATTTACTTACCAATTATATACAAGTTGATTGTAGTTATTGATTTCTTTCCATATATGAAGTTACCATATAAGTGATGATATGAATTGATGCATGTGTATGCTTAAGTATGGTTTGGAAAGGAGAGGTGTCCTTTTGACACTTCTGTCCTCGGACTACTACGGGAATATTATGGGATGTTTCCGGAGATGCCCTCTGGACACCTTCCTAAACCGTTGGATGACATATCTAGGATTGTCTAGTAGTGTTTGGCTAGGATGTCCTGTTATGTCAGACCCTAATCGGAGGGGTATTGAGACCGAACGACCCGTGGTAGCAATGGGGATTCATGGGCGCTCAAGACCGGTAACCAACCCGTGAGAGGACAGGGAATCACATTGTGGGGGCCATTTATTGGTAGGGTTGCATATGGTTAGACTTGGGCTCACGGGCGCTTAAGACCGGTAACCAACCCGTGAGAGGACGTGAGAGCTTCCCGTTTACCATATGTGGATAACCAATAGGGTTGATGAGTCCGTAGTCAGGGACTATGAGGCCTCTAGTGTGAAGGATACCGGAAAGGATCGTCAGGGAAGAGGAATGGACGTATCTGGATCTGACTTGATGTAACTAAGTAGAAGACTTGCATTTGGCTAGGTTTTACCCTGACATGCGCCAGTACTTATACCAAATGGTTGTGAGAGAGTGTGTTGACTTAACCCCTGCCATGGTTTGTCCTGAGGGATGAAGGACCCATTACCAATCGGCTGCTCAAGACCGGTGAAATGATCCGTGAGAGAATCCAAGATATCTTAAATGGTTGAGGATGTGAGCGGTCCTTCCTAATGAAGTACGGTGCTATGACTTAAAGCATGTCTGCCAATAGAGACCAGCATACATAGAGTTAGATTCATTCACTCATTGCTTGTCTCATATCATATTGCATTTATGTTTGTTCTGGAATCCTGCCATTTATGTTATTATGGATTTTAATCGCTTTCCGAGTTTCTTTGAAACTCATTCCTTTATTGTACAATGTTTGTTAGACTATCCTGCAGTGCTTGAGTACTATGACGGTCCCTATGAAGAAGCGCAAGGCGAGGAGACATATCTCCAGGAAGGTGATTGCGGTTACCACAATTACACTGAAGATCCCGCGAGTGGTTATGCTCCGTACGATGCCTTGTCCGACCATTGAGTGGAAGCGTCCTTGTGCCATTTATGAGATTTACACTTATAAGGATGGTTTCTATAAAGTGGAGAACAATTTAGTTACCCAATGTACTTGCTACTGGGATTAGATTTTGTCTAGTTTATTCTTTTAGAGCTACTTTTCCGCTGGTTGTAGAGTGGGATTTTTGCCTCACTTTACTTATCTGTTTGACACTCTAATTATATTTATCATTCTGATTCATTATGATTCATTCCTTCTTTATTGGATCTATGGTTTATCTTCCGCACTTTTATTATGATTGTTCATGATTATGTTATTGTTTATGTGGGAGGTTGATCACTCGATACCTGATCTTCGGGCTGTGGATCACACTCTCGGGTATGCCAGATAGGGTACCGGCTGGGAGGACGTGACTGATTGGTATCAGAGCCCAAGGTTCGAGGAGATCCTAACTACAAAAGACAATAACTGAACATTCCTGAGTCATTGATCTGAAATGACTCTTCCACTCTTAGAAGTGAATAATAGAACACTGAATTAGAAACTTGACCTTTGAGGCATAACAGAACATTTCTGAATAACATACCATAATTATACTTGAACAAATGTCACTAATGCAAGGAAAAGAAAGGTGCATAATATACAATAATTAAAGGGAAACAAAATGAACTTCATTAATTTCAAAAGTTTTTACAACGATTACATCTGAAATGCATAAATGGAAATCCTAAGGTACAGTTTATCTAGGTGATCTTCTCCGATCTCTGTATGCTCGAACTCCTCCGCTAGCTGGGTCACCCGATGCTCTATCCTATCCTGTCGTGACTCCATCCTCTCGTACATCTGCTCCTGTGTCGACCTCCATCCTCTCTAGCATGGAAGTCATCGATCTCATCTGTGCTCCAAGATCTGAAGTCTCCGGAACGCATGTGAAGGGCCACCCGCCTCGAAGTGTGATGAAGGAAACTCGTGATGCACAGGCTCAGCCTCGTGCATATCTGCATCATCTCCGGCCTGATCATCACTATCGGGACCGATATCCTCTCCTCCATCCTCCGACCCCCGATCCTCATCCTCCGATTCATCATCATCCTCACCCTCCGGACCGGGAGATCTCTCTCGATCGCTGTAGTCTCATCCGGCGAATGGTCCGAGTCCCAATAGAGTATCCCCGTGAACCGGTGTCCACTGGTGTATCCTCAAAACTCACCCCGAAATGCCCGAAGATCAAAGTCGGTAGCCTCCCATAGCAAAGGTTCCACATGCTAGGCCGCGAGAACTAAGTCTAGCATGACCTGCTGAATGATGTAGGTGAGATCGATCTCGAAGCCCATGTAGATGCGGTAGATGACTAAGGCCTCCATCACCGTGACCCGATGGTGATGTCCGGCTTTCGGCATAATGTTTCGGCCGACTATGCGACCGATAATCCGTGCGAGAATCCGTCATCCGTCCGCTGGTCCAAGGAGTGAAGCATCGACGGCTATCCCATAGCGTAGACCATATCTCGCGTAGCTCGTACGGCATCGGATGGCTGTCCGGATCTGCTCCTGCGGGTATCCACACACTTGCTTGTGGATAGTAAGGAACCTGCAAGATCTCAGCCGGTGTCCGGGTGGAGAAGCGAAATCGAGTCCGGAAGACCCCTGCTCCCGAGGACAAGTCTAAGTGGATGTCCTTGGCCTCGAGCCTCCTCTCGTGTAGGTAAGGTTGCTTTGAAGAACAACCTCACTAGTTCGGGTATACCGGCAGATCCTCGGTGAAGAGATGAGTCCACCGCAATGTGTCGAATCTCTGCCGAATCCTAAAGGCTACGAGCTAGCGTAAGTGAAGTAGACGTCCCATCTCGATATTACGATGGCGAAGTAGGCCTCGTACGGGAACTCGGCCCGAGGTGTGTCAAACATGTCCGGTCTCCTAACCTCCTGTCTAGGCTCTGAAGGAACCCGACCTCTGCCCCTAAGAACACCTACAATGCGACCACGACCTCTACCTCGTCCTCGCCCTCCCCTCGCATAGTGGGTATCCGTGGAAAGAGACAAGAGACAATTCCGATTAGTGCTATTTTAAGATTTGAGCCAAAAGGGTATTTTCGTAATTTTTTGGAAAATTTCAAATTTGGGGGAAATTTGATTTGAACATACTAGCATGTGCGCAATACTTGGAATTTCATGTCTATGAAGTTTGTTTGATGAAAATCGATCGAAAACTTGTATTAAAGCGAGAAATTCAGCAAGAAGGAAATTTGGGGATTTTGCAATTTAGGTCAAAATTGGATTTTTGAAAAGTTGAAATTGGTTAAATCAAATTGTAAGGACCTATCTACAATGTCATCTTGAGCATGTAGCATTTGATCTTGTGCGAAAATTTCAAGCGGTTTGAGAGAAAACGGAATTTTTCTAAAGATATCGATTTCGGTATGAAAACTTTGCGAGATGAACACCATTATGTTAAAACTTGTTGTCTATGCATGGCATTGTGTTTAAAACCTAGGGAATATGTTTCTAAGCATTCCTAAGCATGATTTCTAGCATTGGATACAAGTAAAGCATGGTTTTATTGAAATGCAAGCATGAGAAGATGAAAATGGAAGAAAGAATGAGAGATTTACCTTGTTTGTTAAGATTGTGTGTTGTGGTGTTGTTGTTGAAGCACCAAATCACCTCAAGAACACTTGTGAGAACCTTTGGAGACTTTCCCTAGAGCTCTCTCACCTTTGGAAGAAGTTAGAATGAGGTTGGAATGTGAAAATGAGGCTTATAATGCGAATTTTCGCATTACGTCTGTCGCATTGGTCGACCGGGTCGGTCGACCAATCACTCGACCAATGGTCACGAGACCTCAATTGCTGTTGAATTTTTGGAAAATGTGATTTTTGCCTTATGGATTATTGTTTGATGACTATATGGATGTATTTGAGCATGATTTAAGTTTTCAAATCATTTGGACTTGTGGTTTATGTTGAAACTTGAAATTCGGTATTTTGATGTTCTCGGTTTTTGAGAATGGTTACTCCGAGAAGTGAGCGTGGTGAATCCAGTGGTCATGGTGGTGGTGAGATACCTCGGGGAGGTGGTGAAATACCTCATGGAGGTGGTGAGATACCAAATGTTGATCGGGGTACTCATGAGATACCTAGTGCCCCGAATGTTGGAAGTTTTCGAGATATTGCCAATATTATGGGCAATATGATGCAGCGACAAGCAGCTCGGTTCAACCAGATGTTGGTGGGTTTCATGACTCGCATAATGAGACCCGGGCTGGTACTAATGTGAATCCTCATGCCGCAGTCCTGAATGCGGGAGGTTTAGCTGGAACTCCTCATACTACTTTGATGGAGAGTTTTCTCGAAGATGCAAGTACCCACTTTCACTGGAGTTACCAAGGACCCCTTGTTTCCTAACAAGTGGCTTCGTGAGTTGGAGAAGGCTTTCCGACATCTACAATGCTCGGAAGCTCGGAAGATTTTGTTTGTTGAACAGAGAAGTTACAACAAGAAGCCGATGCATGGTGGAACTCCACTCGGCTGTTTTGGAAGGTTTGCATGCGGGAGTTGTAACTTGGGAGTTGTTCAAAGAGGCTTTTTGTATGAATTACTTTCCCGAGGCGGTAAAAGATGCGAAGGAAGCTGAGTTCATGATTCTTACTCGGGGATCTCTGTCGTGTTGGAGTACCAACGAAGTTCGAGGAGCTTCATTTCTTTGCTCCAGATTCTCCGAAGGATGACCTCGCCAAAGCAAAGAAGTTCTTCAAAGGATCGCGCCCGCCATTAAAGCTTACCTCACAGTCTAGCCTATAGTGAGCTATGCTCAAGTGGTGCGAGAACTCGAAGAAGTTGGAAGAAACAAAGAAGGAAAGTGCTCGTGTGCAAAAGCCTTGGCAGTCAAGGAATTCTGGTTTGGTGGATCGTAATGACCGTCGTTTTGTGAGACCTACACCCTACCCCACTCCTACCTTTCGGGCTAAGAGTGTAGGTCGAACACGGGTTTTCAGCAGCCCGGCCAAGTATAGACAATATGGCGGAAACCGACCACCAGCAAGTGCAAGTGCAAGTGCAAGTGCAAGGCCTTTTGTTCGAAGCCCTCTGTTGCAGCCACCCCTGTTGGATCCAAAGCAATCCTGTTTGCTTCTACTGCAAGCAAGCTGGTCATTTTGCTCGTGCCTGTCCGAAGCGGCCTTCCCAGATGCTCTGCCCGGTGGTGAAGAGTGCTCCTGCTCCTCCCTCTGGTAGAGTATTCAGTATTTCCAGTCTTTGAGCGGGATCCAAGCCATGAAGTAATTACAGGTACATTGTTAGTTGCTTCTATTTCGCATTTGTCTTATTTGATACGGGTGCATCTCATTCGTTCATGTCATCTCGCATTCATCAAGAAGACTAACCTAATCTCCGAGAAGTTGTCTAGTTGTTTATTGATTAGTACACCTACTGGTCTGTTGTGAAACTAGATAAGGGGTTATCTAAATGTCCTGTGTTGATTGGTGAGAAGAACTTGGAAGCCAATTTTGTAATTCTTGACATGAAGGACTTCGATGTTATTTTGGGAATTGATTGGTTGACAGCCCACAAAGCTGTGTTCCTTTGTTCCTCAATGAAGATTCAGTTCCATATTTGTGGAAGTCCGGTCTTTGAATTTCGGGGTGAAAAGAGAAGGGTTTGTAAGAAGGTGCTGTCTGCACCGATGCAAGTCTATGCCCTAGTGGATGATGCTTCATCCGAAGGCAAGGGTATAGTGGAGAAAAGAGTCGATGAAGTCGAGTTGTCGGCGACTTTGTTGATGTCTTCCCCCGATGATCTATCGGGAGTGCCTCCGGACAGGGATGTCGAATTTTCTATTGATCTCGTCCCTGGTGCCGCTCCGGTATCTAAAGCTCCGTATAGGATGGCTCCTACTGAGTTGAAAGAGTTGCAAAATCAGTTGAATGAGCTCATTGATAGAGGTTTCGTACAGCCTAGTGTGTCACCTTGGGGAGCTCCGGTCTTGTTCGTCAAGAAGAAAGACGGTAGTATGCGCTTGTGCATCGACTACCGTGAGTTGAATAAGTTGACTATCAAGAATAGATATCCGCTGCCCGGAATTGATGATCTCTTCGATCGGTTGAAGGGTGCAGTTGTGTTCTCAAAGATTGACTTAAGGTCCGGATATCACCAATTGAAAGTGAAGTCTAGTGATATCTTCAAGACAGCTTTCCGAACGCATATTGGTCACTACGAGTTTAGAGTCATGCCCTTCGGATTGACCAATGCTCCTGCGGTGTTCATGGACCTCATGAACCGAGTATTTCATGATGTGCTTGATAAGTTTGTGATTGTTTTCATTGATGACATCTTGATCTATTCGAAGAGCGAAGAAGAGCATGCGAGTCATCTAAGTTTCACTTTACAAAGGTTGCGAGAAAAGAAGTTGTTCGCTAAGTTTAGCAAGTGTGATTTCTGGCTTAAGAGAGTGGTATTCCTTGGTCATGTAGTTTCAGCCGAAGGTATTCGTGTCGATCCTGAAAAGGTCCAAGCTGTGGCTGATTGGGAAAGACCGAAGTCAGTAACGGAAATAAGAAGTTTTCTTGGATTGGCGGGTTACTACCGAAGGTTTATTGAGAACTTTTCTCGGTTGGCTGCTCCTATGACTAAGTTGACCAGGAAAGAAGAAAAGTTTGTTTGGTCTGACGCCTTTGAGAAGAATTTCCAAGAGTTGAAAGATAGATTGACAAGTGCCCCGGTTTTGACTATACCTGCTAGTTCCGGTGGTATGACAGTTTATACCGATGCGTCAAAGATTGGTTTGGGTTGTGTACTGATGCAACATGGCAAGGTCGTAGCCTATGCTTCTCGGCAATTGAAGGATTATGAGCGGAATTACCCCACTCACGATCTAGAACTTGCCGCCGTTGTCTTTGCTTTGAAGATTTGGAGACATTACCTTTACGGTGAGAAGATTGCCATTTTCACGGATCATAAGAGTTTGAAATACTTCTTTACCCAAAAGGAGTTGAACATGAGACAAAGGAGATGGTTGGAACTAGTCTCCGATTATGATTGTGATATTCAGTATCACCCTGGGAAAGCAAACGTTGTTGCTGATGCTCTTAGTAGGAAGAACCAGAAGAAGATTTTGGATTTGAATGCGTTGAGTTTACCATTGTGGTCTTCTATTGAGAGTTTTTGTAAAACCCAGCCCTAACCTTGACCCGGAAACCTTGTTATTTGTAGGTCCAATGACCCAAAGTAAAGTAAGAAGTCAGCTTTGGGCCATCCCAGTGGAGGACTTGGTGTCTGGCTTTGAATCCATGAAAGTTGATGATGAAGTTCTATTTATGGAAACTGAATCTTGATGAAGATCGGATTAGTTGATGGACTTGGAGTGCTCTCTATCTTGGTTTGAAGGCATTTCTACCTATTAGGTAAGTCACTTGACTTGTGTGCAAAACCCCTTTAGGATTGGATTTGATCTGGGCTTTCAATTCCCTGTTTTGGTCTTGCTGTCAGCATTGGTCGACTGGGCCAGTCGACCAATCCACTCGACCAATGAGTGCTGTATTGGGCAATTAGGTTTTTCTTGCTCTATTTAAGTCCAATCTCGAGTCCACTTCGTATTTGCTGCCTCCAAACTCTCTGGAACGAACCAAAGACCTCTGCAAGTCATCTCCCTTGCATCCTTGGTGTTTTCTTGACGGATCTTCGTCGAAACTCTTCCTTTTGCATCAAAAGGTATGTCTACTCTCTCTTCTTCTCCTCCATCTTTGTTTTTCTTTCCTTTTTGAGTTGAGACAGTAGAAGAGATGCTGCATTCTCTGTTGCAAACATCTATGAACATGTTCTCATGATCATCCTTAGGATTTGAGGCTAGAACAATGATCTTAACCATGATCATTGCAAGCTTTTGAAGGAATCATGATCAAACCATGATCTAATCTTGTTAAACTTCTGATTTGAATTCTGATCTCTTTGGATCTTCGATATTGATCATGTTAGTAGTTAATTACTGTGTTTTCTTTCCTTGATCCATAATCTATCAATTTCTAGTTGTTCTCTTCTACCATACTATGTGTTCTTCATGAAGCATGGTAGTTACATATATGGTAGGTTTTATTTCCTTATTTAGATTTATGCTTCTAAGCTTTTTCCTTGAAGATCTAAGTATGTTTTCATGATACCTTTACCTGAAGCAATGATCCATCCCCCTATTGTTCTTGTCTTTGATTTCTATTTCGAATTCATCAAGATCCATGGTTGATCTAATTATGGTAACTTTTTGTTTCCTAATTTGGAACTTGATATCTTGAATTGATTGGTGTTTTGAAGTCCCCTATATGTTAGAATACTACTGATGTAGTTTACCCCTTGATTAGTACCCTTTTGAACCACCAAATTCGGATTTCATATCTTAAAACTCTGTTTTTTTTAGGCTACTGTCTGCATTGGTCGACTGATTGGTCGACTGGACCAGTCAACCAATCCACTCGACCAATGAGTACAGCAACTCCAGAATTGGTCTGTGTTGGATGTTTTGGTATCTTTTCTGTTAGGGATCTTTCCTAATATGTTGTATATACTTGTTTAGGACCCTCTTCTCAAGTTTGCCAAGATCTTACTTGATTCTTAGAATCCCTTTGCAAGTTATAAAAGGTAAGGATGGTTATTTCCTTAATTACATAGATAGCATGAATCTAGTTTCTATATTTGAATATCATTGATATGATTCCTAAATTAGATTTTTACAATGATATACTACTGTTGCATAACTTGGATTACAGTAGCATTACTTATTCATATTAAATTGATTCGTGTATGATTTACTTACCAATGTTATACAAGTGATTGTAATTATTGATTTCTTTCCATATATGAAGTTACCATATATGTGATGATATGAATTGATGCATGTGTATGCTTAAGTATGGTTTGGAAAGGAGAGGTGTCCTTTTGACACTTCTGTCCTTGGACTACTACGGGAATATTATGGGATGTTTCCGGAGATGCCCTCTGGACACCTTCCTAAACTGTTGGATGACATATCTAGGATTGTCTAGTAGTGTTTGGCTAGGATGTCCTGTTATCTCAGACCCTAATCGGAGGGGTATTGAGACCGAACGACCCGTGGTAGCAATGGGGATACATGGGCGCTCAAGACCGGTAACCAACCCGTGAGAGGACAGGAATCACATTGTGGGGTCCATTTATTGGTAGGGTTGCATATGGTTAGACTTGGGCTCACGGGCGCTTAAGACCGGTAACCAACCCGTGAGAGGACGTGAGAGCTTCCCGTTTACCATATGTGGATAACCAATAGGGTTGATGAGTCCGTAGTCAGGGACTATGAGGACTCTAGTGTGAAGGATACCGGAAAGGATCGTCAGGGACGAGGAATGGACGTATCTGGATCTGACTTGATGTAACTAAGTAGAAGACTTGCATTTGGCTAGGTTTTACCCTGACATGCGCCAGTACTTATACCAAATGGTTGTGAGAGAGTGTGTTGACTTAACCCCCTGCCATGGTTTGTCCTGAGGGATGAAGGACCCATTACCAATCGGCTGCTCAAGACCGGTGAAATGATCCGTGAGAGAATCCAAGATATCTTAAATGGTTGAGGATGTGAGGGGACCTTCCTAAAGAGGTACGGTGTTATGACTTAAAGCATGTCTGCCAATAGAGACCAGCATACATAGAGTTAGATTCATTCACTCATTGCTTGTCTCATATCATATTGCATTTATGTTTGTTCTGGAATCCTGCCATTTATGTTATTATGGATTTTAATCGCCTTAACTTGAGTTTCTTTGAAACTCATTCCTTTATTGTACAATATTTGTTAGACTATCCTGCAGGTACTGAGTACTATGACGGTCCCTATGAAGAAGCGCAAGGCGAAGAGGCATATCTCCAGGAAGGTGATTGCGGTTACCACAATTACTCTGAGGATCCCGCGAGTGGTTATGCTCCGTACGATGCTTAGTCAGACCATTGAGTGGAAGCGTCCTTGTGCCATTTATGAGATTTACACTTATAAGGATGTTGTCTATAAAGTGGAGAACAATTTAATTACCCAATGTACTTGCTACTGGGATTATATTTTGTCTAGTTTATTCTTTTAGAGCTACTTTTCCGCTGGTTGTAGAGTGGGATTTTTGCCTCACTTTACTTATTTGTTTGACACTCTGATTATATCTATTATTCTGATTCATTTATGATTCATTCATTCTTTATTGGATCTATGGTTTATCTTCCGCACTTTTATTATGATTGTTCATGATTATGTTATTGTTTATGTGGGAGGTTGATCACTCGATACCTGATCTTCAGGCTGTTGATCACACTCTCGGGTATGCCAGATAGGGTACCGGCTGGGAGGACGTGACAGCTATGGTTTCTTTTGTCCTAATGATGGTCTCCTCAATGGTGTGGATGAAGAAATCCCAGCTCTGCCACTCCCACACTATCGTGGGGCTAACTCTGGTGCGAATAGTAATCCTCCTCGGCACCAACACTCTGATCTTCACCGAAGATACCACCCAGAGGGTAGTATGCGGGATCAAAGTCCGTCTCGAAGGAGGTGCCATCATAATCTTCAGTACCTGTAGGTTAATCTAAAAGCATTTGTACAAAGGGAATGAGTTCGAAGAACTCAGCAAGGTAGTTATTCCACAATTAAAATCATACAGATACAAAACATAACATAATGCGATGTGATATGGAACATATGATGCAAATATGATTCTAAGTCTATGAATGCTAGCTAATTATGGTAGACATGCTTTAAGTCATAGCACCATACTTCTTTGGGTGGTCAGTCACTCCCCCTCAATCATACAAGATATCTTGGGTCTGCCAGGGAAGTTAGATAAAATCATCTCAAAAACCATGGTAAGGGAATCGGTCACCGCTCTCTCACATCACCGTTTGGTATAAGTACTGGCGCATGTCATAGTAAAGCCTAGCCCAATGCAAGTCATCTACTCATTCGTATCAAGTTAGATCCAGATACGTCCATTCCTCGCCCCCGGCGATCCTTTCCGATATCCTTCACACTAGAGTCAGTGAAATCCCAGATTTCGGACTAGTCAACCCTATTGGTCATCCATAGTAAACGGGAAGCTCTCACGTCCTCCCACGGATTGGTTACCGGTCTTGAGCGCCCGTGAGCCCAAGTCTAGCTATTTGCAACCCTACTAATAAATGGCCCCTTTCAGGTATCCGTAGCATGGTTTATGTCCCCTACCGGATTGGTTACCGGCCTAAAGCGCCCATCAAACCATACACTACCACGGGTCATTTGGTCTCAATGCCCTTCCGATTCGGGTCTGACACGACAAGGATAATCCTAGCCACACAACTAGACAATCCTATATTTGTCATCCAATAACCCGGGAAAGTATCGATAGGCACCTTTGGAGAACATCTCATACTATTCCCTCCGATGCCTAAGGACAGAAGTGTCAATAGGACACTCCCCAATCCCAAGTTATACGTAGGCAATCACATATTCAAATTCATCATTTCTCATGCATCCAATACATCTTCATAATAAAAGTTACATCATGACATTGAAATGAATCATCATAAACATAAGTAATCAATAATAATTTAACATGACAAGAGTATAAGAATTTCGATACTACCTGTCCTAACACATGTATAACAGTCTTACGATAATTAAAAGAACTCAAGAGATTCTATTCTTTAAGTAAGAACACAATTCATAAGTTGGTGGCCTATATTGTTTATGGAGATAACCATCCTTACCTTGGGTTGAGTTGATGATGAATTGAGAATACCAAGAAATGGTCCAAAAGAATTGTTAAAACCTAAACAAACATCAATAATAAGTTAGAGAAGAAATCGGAAAGATCGGATGTGAAATGGGTCTAAACTGGCTAAAGTTGCTGTTAGCAACAACTTTGGTCGATGGTCTTTGGTTGATGGCATCGACCAAAGAAGATCGACCAAAATTCTCTTCGGGACAGAATAGTGGATTTTGGGGGTTTTCATCCGAAATTGGTTTTCCGGTGTTCGGATCAATCTGAAACTTGGGGGATTGCTTAAGAACAGTAGTAGGACACTATAAGTCAAGAAAACAACGTAATCCAATGGTCTAAATAGAAAGCCCCAATTTGAGCTATCAAGTTCAAGTGACAAGCATTATGGCATGGTTTGGGATTGATTGCATTAACATAGAAATGGCATGAAATAGCTAGGGGAACTTATAGAAATTAGTTTGGAATCAAATAATAGTGATAAACATGAACATAGCATACCATACAACTCAGTTTTGTACAAAATGACATGATGTTGAGAGGAAAATCAAGGAATACATATGCTAGGCTTGAGATGGAGGCATAGCATCAATAGGTGGCTAAGGAAATCCTAGATTAATCATGAGTTGACACTTGGAGTGATGGTTGCAAGGTTGCAGCACCATCTCCAATGTCTCAACAGCAAGAGAGGAATCGAAAATAATAGAAAAAGGTAGAATAGAGAGTGGAATGATGATTCATACCTTGATGTTGAAGATGGAGGCAAGAATCAATGATAAACAATGAATGTTGGTGGAGTACCCTTCACATATACCTAGGAGTTGCTTTGGGAAGCTCTCCCCACGTTTTCAGGAGTGAAAATGATTGCAATAGGGCTCAAGGATCGAGGTTATAATAATTAGAAAAGAGAATATTCCATGGAATCATTAACTTGGTTGACTAGGAAACTTTGGTCGATGGCATCGACCAAAATATTTTTCAGCAGAAAAACAAGATTAGTTCAGAAACTTCAAGTGGGGTTTTGAAAGGCTATACAAGGTCAAATTGAGTGAGGTTTTCTTCTACAATTCAATCAAGAAGTTTAGTTTCGGGGAATACCTTCGGATTGTGCACGGGAGGTCATTAAGTAGTTCAACTAAATCAATCTTCTCCGCTGCGCAGACTTTCCTTAAACATTGACAATGCATTTAAGCAAGGGGTATCATCGTCAATGTCCATGGGCTCGGTCTCTGCATCAAAGTTATCAATCAGAATGGTTCACAAATCTCTTCTACCACCGCTTCGGGTCTTCGAGCCTAAATACAACAGTGGATCCGGGTTAGGGTCAAGGTTAGAATAGGGCTAGATATTACACATAGTGTAAGTGATCTTCATAGGAATAAAGTGGGCTGATTTGGTCAATCTATCCACAATTACCCATACAGTGTCATTACCTCTACTTGTTCGAGGCAAGCTAGTCATGAAGTCCATAGTAATGTTCTCCCATTTCCAACCAGGTAAAGGTAGGGGCTGCAATAATCCAGACGGAGGTTGTCGAACAGCTTTAACAAGTTGGCAAGTCTCACACTTCGCTACAAAATCTTCTACATCAGCCTTCAATCCAATCCACCAAAAATGTTCTTTCAAATCCTTATACATTTTTGTACCTCCTGGGTGTACGGTAAAGATCAACTGGTGTGCTTCCTTCAAAATTTCCTTTTTAACTTCTTCAACTGCAGGCACACAAAGTCTTCCTCTAAACAATAAGGCACCATCCATAGATATACTAAAATCAGAGTCCAAATCAGAATTTAAAGAAATCTTCTCTATTTTCTCTTTCAATTCCGGATCCGAATCTTGCAAAGCAACAATTCGATCCCTAAGGGTGGATCTTGCAGTCATGGCTGAAAGCACAACATCTGAACTTTGCGAAACAACTTCCAAATCAAAATCAGAAATTGACTTCAACAACGACTTGCTCAAAGCATTCAAATCTAGATCCTTCTTGTTACTTTTTCTACTAAGAGCATCTGCATCAACATTTGCTTTACCAGGATGATACTGGATATCGCAATCATAATCAGAGACTAATTCCAACCATCTTCTTTGTCTCATATTTAACTCCTTTTGGGTAAAGAAGTACTTTAAGCTCTTATGATCTGTAAAAATAGCAATCTTCTCACCATACAAGTAATGTCTCCAAATCTTTAGGGCAAAAACAACGGCTGCGAGTTCCAAATCATGAGTGGGATAATTCCGCTCATATTCTTTCAATTGTCTTGAAGCATAAGCTATCACCTTCCCATGTTGCATTAAAACACAACCCAAACCAATTTTAGACGCATCAGTATAGACTGTTAGACCACCGGAATTATCGGGTATTGTCAAAACCGGGGCACTTGTCAATCTATACTTCAAATCTTGAAAATTCTTCTCACATGTGTCGGACCAAACAAACTTTTCCTCCTTCCTAGTTAGCTTAGTCATAGGAGCAGCCAACTTAGAAAAGTTCTCAATAAACCTTTTGTAATAACCAGCCAAACCTAAGAAACTTCTTATTTCTGACACCGTCTTCGGTCTTTCCCACTCGGCAACTGTCTTAACCTTGTCGGGATCGACACTAATACCTTCAGCTGAAACAACATGACCAAGAAATACTACTCTTGGAAGCCAGAAATCACACTTACTAAACTTGGCATACAACTTCTTCTCTCTTAGTCTTTGCAAAGTAATACCAAGATGCTTCCGATGCTCTTCTTCGCTCTTTGAGTAAATCAAAATATCATCGATAAAGACAATAATAAAATTATCTAACACATCATGAAATACTCGATTCATCAAGTCCATAAACACGGCAGGAGCATTAGTCAAACTGAAGGGCATGACTCTAAACTCAAAATGACCATATCTTGTCCTAAAAGCTGTCTTACAAATGTCACTAGCTTTCACCTTCAACTGATGATATCCGGATCTCAAATCAATCTTCGAGAACACTGCTGCACCTCTTAACTGATCGAAAAGATCATCAATCCGAGGCAACGGATACCTATTCTTAATGGTCAATTTGTTCAACTCACGGTAATCAATGCACATACACATACTACCATTCTTCTTCTTAACAAACAAAACCGGGGCTCCCCAAGGTGATACATTAGGCTGTATATAATCTTTATCTGAGAGTTCATTCAGCTGGTCTTGTAGTTCTTTCAACTCGGTATGCGCCATTCTATATGGAGCTTTAGATATCGGAGCGGCTCCTGGAAATAATTCAACCGAAAAATTCCAATTCTCTATCCGGAGGTAATCCTGATAAATCATCTCGAAAGACATCCTTAAAATCACAAACAACTTCAACTTCTTCAAGCTTCTTCTTCACTTCCTTGACTTCACTTTCAGCTGTAGCACTTTCCACTAGTGCACAAACTTGCATCAAGGCAGTCAAAGTCTTCTTGCTAACTCTTCCTTTGTCACCTTGAAACTCAAAGGCTGAATTACTACTAATTTGAAACTGAATTTTCCTCAAAGAACAAACAATTATAGCCTTATGGGCTATCAACCAATCAATTCCAAGAATAACATCAAAGTCTTTCATGTCAAGAATCACTAAATCGGCTTTCAATTTCTTCTCGCAAATCAAAATGGGACAATCTTCTATCACTTTATCTAGTTTCACAACTAATCTAGTAGAAATACTAATCATTAAGCTACTAGACAAATTCTTAGCTAACAAGTCAGTCTTCCTAACGAATGCAGACGAAATAAACGAATGAGATGCACCCGTATCAAACAATATAAATGCAGGAATAGAAGCGATTAACAAAGTACCTGTCACAACTTCATGACTTGCATCTTGTTCAGTACCAGATATACTAAACACTTTTCCAGGCACAGGGGCAGATACACTCTTCGCTTCAGGAACATAGGGCTGATTAGGCTTCTTTGGACAAGTACGAGCAAAATGACTGGGCTGCTTACAAAAGAAACAAACCGGCGGTCCAACTGAAGGTACTACTACTGGAGGCTTCGGACCCATAGGTCTAGGGTTCACACTCACTGGCCTAGCATTTGGAACATTCGCAATTGGTCTGTTCCCACTGAATTGGTGCTGCTGTCCGGCCAGTGCAAAACTAGAATTTTGGCTCACACTTCTAGGCTGAAAGCTAGGAGTAGGATACGGTGTAGGTCTAACAAATCTTCTTTCCGTATGGTCAACCAAACCATTGCTCCTTGGCTGCCACGTCCTTTGCACACGTGCACTTTCCTTCTCAGTTTCTTCAACCTTCTTCGAAACTTGAACTACCTGAGCGTAGCTCTCAATCGAAATCACAGTAAGATAGGCCTTGATTGCAGGACGCAATCCCTTGAAAAATCTCTTTGCCTTGGCACGATCAGGTCTCACTGAATCAGGGGCAAAGTAAAATAATTCCTCAAACTTCTGTTGATATTCCAACACAGACAAAGGTCCCTGCGTAAGGGCCATGAACTCAGCTTCCTTAGCATCAGTCACTGCTTTATGGAAATAGTTCTTACAAAAAGCATCCTTGAAAATTTCCCATGTTAATCCACGAATATTCAAATCTACCATCAATAATCACTTAACCTCAGTCTTAGCATATCAAAATAAGGCTTAAAATCATCACTTTAATCATCAAAAAGTCATCCATGAATCATATATCAAAATCCCCAAAATTATCTAAAGTTTCAAAATTTTACTCCTTGGGTCGAGTCATCCAGTCGACCCACGCAAACAGTGCGCGAAAAACACCTTAAAAATCACATTTCTCATTTCATACTCACTTCAAAACACAAGGCTTCGTGGAGAGCTCTAAGGAAAAGTTCTCTAAAGTCTTCAAGAGTCATTCTAGGCTATCTAACATAAAGAACAAGTCTCCAACATTCTTGCTACATCATCTAAGGTAAAATTCCTTCTTTTCCTTGCTTACAACTTCAAAACTGAAATGTATTCTTCCAAATATCATGATTTACTTGTTATAATTCCTAGGAAACATGTCTAGGAACATATAGGAATGTGTTCTATGTGATCTTAACACAATGCCATGTCTTTACAATGCTTGCTATCAAATTCATGGTTTCTTGTAAACGATTTCTCAACCGAAAACCTTCTTTTGAAAATCTTCTCTCATTTTAAACTGCAAAGAGTTTCGTCTTCAAATCACTTCCTACATTCTTGAAATGATATGATGAACTTGTGTATCTAAATTGATTGAGCCAATACCAAACTTCAAAAATCGCATTTTGACCTAATTTGAGAATTTTCCCCCTTTCTATGCTTGCTGAATTTTTAACCTTTAATCCATCAAATTGAGATGTTTTTCTCCAATAAAAAATGCTAACACACTATTCTAAGTACCATGCACATGCTAGTATGCCCAAAACTGAAATTTTGCCAAAATAAAAAACTACGATAATATCCTTCAAGCTGAAAATTGAAATTCTACTAATGTCAAGTCTCTTCTTGTCTTCTTTACAGTTATACAGACATCATGCCTCTTCGCGGACGACACATGGGTGGTAGGAGAGGTAGAGGCAGAGCCAGAGGTCAGGTTCCACTTTTGGAGCCACGAGATATAGCTAATCGCAGAGACCTATTCAGTACACCCCGAGCGGAGTACTTATATGAGGCCTTCTTCGAGCGGTGCCGCATTGAGTATGGCCGAGTACTTAGACTACGGCAGCTTAGCACTTTTCGGATCCGTCAGAAATTCGATACGATGGAGTGGACGCATCTTTTCACTGAGGATCTTCCAGTCTATCCGGATTTAGTGCGGTTGTTCTACAGCAACCTTACATCAGTCGAGGAGGGTCGGAGGCGAGGTCCATTCAAGTTGATCCTAGAGAGTCGAGTTCGAGAGACACAGATTCGATTTTCTACTAGTACACTGGCAGAGATCTTCCAGGTACCACACTATCCTCATGAGTGTGTATGGATACCGACTGGGGCAAAGATAGATGCTTTTCTACTACCACATGAGTTGCATGAGGTTTGCATCACATTTTGGAGAGATGATAGATGCTATACACCACGGACTAGTGCACAGATGATAGAATCGGCTAGAATCATCGGTCGCATTGTGGGTCGCAACATCATCCCGAAGGCAGGGCATCACGAGAGAGTATCAGTGATGGATGCTCTACTGATTTACCGCATATACCGGGGTTTCGAGATTGATCTTTCCTTCATCATCCAGAACGTCATGCTAGAGGTTGTGACGTCACCAGGCGTACGGATTGTATCCTTTATGCCATTACGGCAAGATCCGCCCTTAGAGACCGGATTGTTGCTTTGCAGAGTTCTGACCCTGAGTTGAAAGAGAAGATTGAGAAGATTGCCACAAATTCAGAAATGGACCCTGCTTTTAGTACATCTTTAGATGGTACCTTATTGGTTAGAGGTAGACTCTATGTGCCTGCTATTGATGAAATCAAGAAGGAAATATTGAAAGAAGCACACCAGTCGATCTTTACAATACACCCTGGAAGTACCAAAATGTATAAAGACTTAAGGGAACATTTTTGGTGGAATGGTTTGAAAGTGGATGTTGAAGACTTTGTTGCCAAGTGTGAGACTTGTTAGCGTGTTAAAGCCGTTCGTCAACCTCCGTCCGGAATGCTTCAGCCCCTTCCTATTCCTAGCTGGAAGTGGGAAGATATCTCCATGGACTTCGTGACTAGCTTGCCGTGGACAAGTAAGGGAAATGATACTGTGTGGGTGATCGTCGATAGGTTGACCAAATCAGCCCATTTCATTCATATGAAGATCACTTACACTTTTGCTAACCTAGCTAGACTTTATGTGGACAATGTGGTTCGTCTACGCGGAGTGCCTGTGATTATTGTTTCTGATCGTGATCCTAGGTTCACCTCAAGGTTTTGGAATGGTTTGCAAAAAGCCTTAGGAACCCAGTTGAATCTGAGTACAGCCCATCATCCACAGTCTGATGGACAATCTGAGCATACAATTCAAATCTTAGAGGATATGCTTAGATCCTGTGTGGTGGACATGGGTGGAAATTGGGATGAACACTTAGCTTTAGTGGAGTTTGCCTATAACAATAGTTATCAAGCAACAATAGGCATGGCTCCATTCAAAGCTTTGTACGGTAACACTTCTAGGACACCTTTGTATTGGACTGAGACAGGTGAAAGAAAAGTCTTAGGTCTGGAAATGATTGAAGCTACAAGTGCAATGGTCGACATGATTAGAGAAAGAATTAAGTCTGCTCAGTCAAGACAGAAATCTTATGCCGACAAGAGAAGGACTGATCTGGAGTTTCCAATTGGAGAAAAAGTTTTCCTTAAAGTGTCACCTATGGAAGGGGTGACGAGATTCAATGTAAAGGGAAAGCTTAGCCCTCGCTTCATTGGACCTTATGAGATCCTGGAGAAGGTTGGACCTGTTGCCTATCGCTTGGCATTGCCCCCATCCCTTGCTGGAGTTCACAGTGTGTTCCATGTTTCTATGCTCCGAAAGTACATAGAGAACATAGAGCATATATTACAGCAAGCTCCCGAAGGGCTCAGTGCCGATCTTTCTTATGATGAAGGACCAGTCGAAATTCTTGATAAGAAGGACAAGCAGCTGAGGAATCGCACCATCCCTTTGGTGAAGATTTGGTGGAAGAACCATACCCCGGAAGAAGCCTCATGGGAGAAAGAAGAAGACATGAGAGAGAAGTTTCCTCATCTTTTTGGAAGCACAGGTATGCTTTCAATTTCGAGGACGAAATTTCTTTTAAGGGGGGGAGAATGTAAAATCCGGCCCTATCCTAACCCTGACCCGGCCCGGATTTTATACTGCTGTAGGTCTGAAGACCCGAAGTGGTGGTAGAAGAGACCTGTGGGCCCTCTTAGTGGATGATTCAATGCTTGATGCTGAACCTATGGACATTGACAATGATGCCCCTCACTTGAGCACATTGTCAGTATTGGGTGAAAATCAGCGCATCGATGAAGATTGAATTAGTTGAAGCACTTCCCAAAACCCCGTGATCAATCCGAAGGTATTTTCTGAAGCTAGACTTGTTGATTGACTTGTAGGAGAAAACCCCGCTCGATTTGACCTTGTATAGCCTTCTGAATCCACTCCTGAAGTTGCTGTCATAGCTTGGTCGAGTGCTTGGTCGACTAACAGTCGACTAGACAATCGACCAATCTCTTCCCATTTTGCCCCTACCTTTTTGGAACTCATGAATGCGGACCTAAACTAATCATTGGCACTCCAGAGCTCAAGGTTGGACACTCTCTTGGGCTATTCCTTGATGTTTGGGAAGATCTTTGACTCCAATCATTATTGTATACATTAATCATCAACTCAAGGTATGATTTCTTCTATTCCTCTTCTAATCTATTCATTTTTTATCAATTAATGATCTTGAAACCATGGCTGAAGTGCTGCAACCTTGCCAACACTTAACCATGAGTTTCCCCCTTTCAATTTCTTAATCCTCCCCCACTCTTGCTATGCTATGATTCAAATGAGATTAATTGCACTCCATCACTTTGATTCTATTCAATCTAACCTATTTTGATTCAAATCTGATATGTAGATGCATGATAAGCTTAGACTATAATGAAATTAAGATTCTAGCTTGATTCTTGACACTCATTTGATTGATTCTTATCATCCTTTTCAATTTCTATAAATTCCAAATTGATTCTTGCTAAGTATCATATAGGACCTAAAATTCGATTTGGGTATTTTTGATTGAACCATTGGATCATCATGAAAATTAGTGTGTAGTATCCTCTTACAGTTATAAGCATGCCCTCAAAATTTCATGACGATCGGAGCACCAGAAGGACATTTTCGGATCAAGTTTCCATTGCTGTCCTGAAGATAACAAGTCTTGGTCGACTGGCTTGGTCGATGACAGTCCACCAAGCCAGTCAACCAAGAGTTGTTAAGGCCCTGTACTCAGCCAATTTGATCCATTTGAACCCCAATTCAATTGCTTTCTTCTATGACATTAATTGTATGATTATCTAGGGTATCAACACTGATCTTGGGACCATACTTGGTAATCATTGAATCTATTTACAACTTGATTAAGGTAACGACAATCGTTAACTCAAGTATGTTAATTATACCAACATGCTTACATTATGGGAACTTAATGGTTATGTTCATAAAAGTAATCCTTTACTATACATGATTGTTATGTGTTTTCTTATCAGTAATAGAATGTATATATCATTTAGAATATCATGTTCAGTTTTACTTTATGATTCATGTATGATCAATCATGTTATGATATGTATTTGTTTATATTATGAATCCTTGATTTAGTATAATATGATGAGATTATGATTGTGATTGACTACGTATGACTTGGGATTGGGAGGTGTCCTTTCGACACTTTTGTCCTTGGACATCGGAGGGAGTAGTATGGGATATTCCCCGAAGGTGTCCATCGACGCTTTCCCGAGTTATTGGATGACATGTATAGGATTGTCTAGGTGTATGGTTAGGATATTCCTTGTCGTATCAGACCCGAATCGGAAGGGTTGCATATGGATAGACTTGGGCTCACGGGCGCTCAAGACTGGTAACCAACCCGTGAGAGGACATGAGATGATGCAGATATGCACGAGGCTGAGCCTGTGCATCACGAGTTTCCTTCATCACACTTCGAGGCAGGTGGCCCTTCACATGCAGTTCCGGAGACTTCAGATCTTGGAGCACAGATGAGATCGATGACTTCCATGCTAGAGAGGATGGAGGTCAGACAGGAGCAGATGTACGAGAGGATGGAGTCATGACAGGATAGGATAGAGCATCGGGTGACCCAGCTAGCGGAGGAGTTCAGAGCATACAGAGATCAGAGAAGATCACCTAGATAGACTGTACCTTAGGATTTCCATTTATGCATTTCAGATGTAATCGTTGTAAAAACTTTTGAAATTAATGAAGTTCATTTTGTTTCCCTTTAATTATTGTATATTATGCACCTTTCTTTTCCTTGCATTAGTGACATTTGTTCAAGTATAATTATGGTATGTTATTCGGAAATGTTCTGTTATGCCTCAAAGGTCAAGTTTCTAATTCAGTGTTCTATTATTCACTTCTAAGATTGGAAGAGTCATTTCAGATCAATGACTCAGGAATGTTCAGTTATTGTCTTTTGTAGTTAGGATCTCCTCGAACCTTGGGCTCTGATACCAATCATGTCACGTCCTCCCAGCCCGGTACCCTATCCGGCATACCCGAGAGTGTGATCCACAGCCCGAAGATCGGGTATCGAGTGATCAACCTCCCACATAAACAATAACATAATCATGAACAATCATAATAAAAGTGCGGAAGATAAACCATAGATCCAATAAAGAAAGAATGAATCATAATGAATCAGAATGATAAATATAATCAGAGTGTCAAACAGATAAGTAAAGTGAGGCAAAAATCCAACTCTACAACCAGCGGAAAAGTAGCTCTAAAAGAATAAACTAGACAAAATCTAATCCCAGTAGCAAGTACATTGGGTAACTAAATTGTTCTCCACTTTATAAACAACATCCTTATAAGTGTAAATCTCATAAATGGCACAAGGACGCTTCCACTCAATGGTCGGACTAAGCATCGTACGGAGCATAACCACTCGCGGGATCTTCGATGTAATTGTGGTAACCGCAATCACCTTCCTGGAGATATGCCTCTTCGCCTTGCGCTTCTTCATAGGGACCGTCATAGTACTCAAGCACTGCAGGATAGTCTAACAAACATTGTACAATAAAGGAATGAGTTTCAAAGAAACTCGGTAAGGCGATTAAAATCCATAATAACATAAATGGCAGGATCCCGAACAAACATAAATGCAATATGATATGAGACAAACAATGAATGAATGAATCTAACTCTATGTATGCTGGTCTCTATTGGCAGACATGCTTTAAGTCATAGCACCGTACTTCATTAGGAAGGTCCGCTCACATCCTCAACCATTTAAGATATCTTGGATTCTCTCACGGATCATTTCACCGGTCTTGAGCAGCCGATTGGTAATGGGTCCTTCATCCCTCGGGACAAACCATGGCAGGGGTTAAGTCAACACACTCTCTCACAACCATTTGGTATAAGTGCTGGCGCATGTCGGGGGTAAAACCTAGCCAAATGCAAGTCTTCTACTTAGTTACATCAAGTCAGATCCAGATACGTCCATTCCTCGTCCCTGACGATCCTTTCCGGTATCCTTCACACTAGAGTCCTCATAGTCCCTGACTACGGACTCATCAACCCTATTGGTTATCCACATATGGTAAACGGGAAGCTCTCACGTCCTCTCACGGGTTGGTTACCGGTCTTAAGCGCCCGTGAGCCCAAGTCTAACCATATGCAACCCTACCAATAAATGGCCCCCACAATGTGATTCCTGTCCTCTCACGGGTTGGTTACCGGTCTTGAGCGCCCATGAATCCCCATTGCTACCACGGGTCGTTCGGTCTCAATACCCCTCCGATTAGGGTCGACATAACAGGACATCCTAGCCAAACACTACTAGACAATCCTAGATATGTCATCCAACGGTTTAGGAAGGTGTCCAGAGGGCATCTCCGGAAACATCCCATAATATTCCCGTAGTAGTCCAAGGACAGAAGTGTCAAAAGGACACCTCTCCTTTCCAAACCATACTTAAGCATACACATGCATCAATTCATATCATCACATATATGGTAACTTCATATATGGAAAGAAATCAATAACTACAATCAACTTTTATATAATTGGTAAGTAAATCATACATGAATCAATTTAAGCAATGCTACTGTAATCAAGGTTATGTAACAGTAGTATATCATTGTAAGAATCTAATTTAGGAAACATGTCAATGATATTCAAATATAGAAACTAGATTCATGCTATCTATGTAATTAAGGAAATAACCATCCTTACCTTTTATAACTCGCAAAGGAATCCTAAGAAATCAAGTAAGATCTTGGCAAACTTGAGAAGAAGGTCCTAAACAAGTATATACAACATATTAGGAAAGATCCCTAACAGAAAAGATACCAAAACATCCAACACGGACCAATTCTGGAGTTGTTGTACTCATTGGTCGAGTGGATTGGTCGACGGCCAATCGATCGACCAATGCAGACAGTAGCCTAAAAAAAACAGAGTTTTAAGATATGAAATCCGAATTTGGTGGTTCAAAAGGGTATTAATCAAGGGGTAAACTGCATCAGTAGTATTCTAACATAGAGGGGACCTCAAAACACCAATCAAATCAAGACATCAAGATCCAAATTAGGAAACAAAAAGTTACCATAATTAGATCAACCATGGATCTTGATGAATTCGAAATAGAAATCAAAGACAAGAACAATAGGAAGATGGATCATTGCTTCAGGTAAAGGTATCATGAAAACATACTTAGATCTTCAAGGAAAAGGCTTGGAAGCATAAATCTAAATACGGAAATAAAACCTACCATATATGTAACTACCATGCTTCATGAAGAACACATAGTATGGTAGAAGAGAACAATTAGAGATTGATAGATCATGGATCATGGAAAGAAAACACAGTAATTAACTACTAACATGATCAATATAGAAGATCCAAAGAGATCAGAATTCAAATCAGAAGTTTAACAAGATTAGATCATGGTTTGATCATGATTCCTTCAAAAGCTTGCAATGATCATGGTTAAGATCATTGTTCTAGCCTCAAATCCTTAGGATGATCATGAGAACATGTTCAGAGATGTTTGCAACAGAGAATGCAGCATCTCTTCTACTGTCTCAACTCAAAAAGGAAAGAAAAACAAAGATGGAGGAGAAGAAGAGAGAGTAGACATACCTTTTGATGCAAAAGGAAGAGTTTCGACGAAGATCCGTCAAGAAAACACCAAGGATGCAAGGGAGATGACTTGCAGAGGTCTTTGGTTCGTTCCAGAGAGTTTGGAGGCAGCAAATACGAAGTAGACTCGAGATTGGACTTAAATAGAGCAAGAAAAACCTAATTGCCAAAGACAGCACTCATTGGTCGAGTGGATTGGTCGACTGGCCCGATCGACCAATCAAGTCGACCAATGCCGACAAAGAAGTCCAAAACGAGGAATTGAAGGCCCAGATCAAATCCAATCCTAAAGGGGTTTTGCACACAAGTCAAGTGACTTACCTAATAGGTAGAAATGCCTTCAAACCAAGATAGAGAGCACTCCAAGTCCATCAACTAATCCGATCTTCATCAAGATTCAGTTTCCATAAATAGAACTTCATCATCAACTTTCATGGATTCAAAGCCAGACACCAAGTCCTCCACTGGGATGGCCCAAAGCTGACTTCTTACTTTACTCCGGGTCATCGGACCTACAATTAACAAGGTTTCCGGGTCAAGGTTAGGGCTGGGTTTTACAGAGTAGATGACTTGCATTGGGCTAGGCTTTACTGTGACATGCGCCAGTACTTATGTCACATCCTCCCAGCCGGTACCCTATCTGACATACCCGAGAGTGTGATCCACAGCCCAAAAGATCAAGTTTAGGAACGATCACATCCATTTCGCACTATAACATAATCAAAAGCAAGAACAAATCATAATGTTCAAATAATTTATAATAAAAGTCAAGAAAGGATCTCAGAAGGATCACTATAGAATATCAGAGTGCGGAATAACAATATACCAAATCAAAAGACAACTGTAGAGTATAGCGGAAATACACCCTACAAACAAATGCGGAAGGTAGATCGAAATCTAAATAAGGCTCTAAGCTAATACAAGTAAAGTAAAAGATAAGTCTAGAAGAAACAAAAGAAATCTAATCCACATCTTCAGTCAGCTCTTCTGGTTCTTCAGTCTTCATCTTCTTCACCTTGCGCTTCCTCATACGGGCCGTCAAAGAAATCCAAACCTGTAGAGAAGTCTAACAACAGATTGTACAAAAAAAGGAATGGGTTTCGAAAGAAACCCAGTAAGGCAAGTTAATCCATAACAACATAAATAACATGGAAGCAAACCATAACAAGATGCAATGCAATATGAAACAAGTAATGTATGTATGCATCTAACTCTATGTATGCTGGTCTCTATGGCAGACATGCTTTAAGTCATAGCACCGTACTTCTTTGGGAAGGTCCGCTCACATCCTCAACCATTTAAGATATCTTGGATTCTCTCACGGATCATTTCACCGGTCTTGAGCAGCCGATTGGTAATGGGTCCTTCATCCCTCAGGACAAACCATGGCAGGGGGTTAAGTCAACACACTCTCTCACAACCATTTGGCATAAGTACCGGCGCATGTCAGGGAAAAGCCTAGCCCAATGCAAGTCATCTAGTCAGTTATATCAACTCAGTTCCAGATACGTCCATTCCTCGTCCCTGACGATCCTTTCCGGTATCCTTCGCACTAGAGTCAGCGTATCCTATGGCACCGACCAACTCGGACTACGGACTCATCAACCCTATTGGTTATCCACATATGGTAAACGGGAAGCTCTCATGTCCTCTCACTGATATAACTCACCGGTCTCGAGCGCCCATGAGCCCAAGTCTAGTCATATGCAACCCTCCAATAAATGGCCCCCACAATGTGATTCCCGTCCTCTCACGGATATAACTCACTGGTCTTGAGTGCCCGTGAATCCCCATTGCTACCACGGGTCGTTCGGTCTCAATACCCTTCCGAATCGGGTCTGATATAACAGGGGTATATCCTAGCCAAACACTGCTAGACATCCCTAGGTATGACAATCATTGATTCGTGAAAGTGTCGATGGGCAACCCCGGAAACATCCCATACTATTTCCGATAATGTCCAAGGACAGAAGTGTCAAAAGGACACTTCCCAATCCCAAACCAAACTTAAGCAAACACATTCTCAGATCAGTCATGACATACACAACCAGTAGTTCATCATATAAAAGAGAATGTAAAAGCAACATCAGATTAAGCGATAATAAGTAATTCATATAACATAAACAATGAAAAGATGATATAAATAAGTGCTACTGTTCCCACGTAGGAGATCAGAATTAAAATACAATAACAGTAGGTAATCTCATAGTTTCATAAAGTAGAAACCAGAGAACAAGCAATCTATGTAGTTAAGGAATCAACTGTCCTTACCTGATTATCGCCGAAGATAATCCAAAGATCAAAGAGAGAGACACCAAACATGGCAAATAAACCCCTAACAAGCATAGATATAACATTAGGAAAGATACATAAAAGATCAGAGAGAAAACGAATCAAATCGAGCAAAAATTGAAGCTACTGACTTCATTGGTCGATTGCCTTGGTCTACTGACCCAGTCGACCAATGAGTCGACCAATCGAGTCAGTACGGAATAGTGAAAACTGTTTTGGCCATAACTTCTTCGTTTGAAGTCGGATTGATCCGAAATTCGAAGGGGAACTTCTTAGGATGTATTAGAATCATATGGGAAGATAAAATCATCAAGTCATGGTAAAAATATGGGTTCTTGATTTAACCCAAGAAATTAGGGTTTCAACCTTTATGGCTCTCATGAAAAGGTTATGATCACAGGAAGAAAGGGAATGGTTGCAATCAAGAACATAATAAGAAAATCTTGTTTAGGTTAATAGAAACATTATGGGAAGATAATCATGGTCAAAAGATGGGTTCTTGATCTAACCCAAGAAATTAGGGTTTCATCCTTATGGTTCCCATAAAAAGGTTAAGATCACAGGAGGGAGGGAATTGATGATAGGCCAATTACAACAAGAAGAATTAAAGAATATTGAATTCAGATCAACCCCCACATTACCCATGAGGTTTCCCTCACATGGGAGGTTACCAAAAAGGTTCTCAGATAATCACCCAAGTTAGGGTTTCAAAGGATTAGGGTTAGGGTTTTCAAAGATTCCACTGGCTGGGGTTGAGATCATGATGATGATCATAGATCTCAAGGAACAAGATGAGATCATGGAGTGGATGGTTGCAAGAGTGCATCATCTTCTTCCTGATCTCAGCCAAGAACAGATTAAAGAAATAAAATCAGAGATGGAGAAGAAAGAAAAGAGAGTAGACATACCTTTGAGGCGAGAGGAAGAAGATTACTTCAAGTCTTGTGAGAGATCACCAAGGAAGGCAAGGGAATTGATTAGATTAGGGTTCTAACTCATTCCAGAGGCTTAGGAGGCATAGGAGGCGAAGTAATCCTGAGATTTGACTTAAATAGAGGAGACAGGACCAAATTGGTAAATTCAGACACCATTGGTCGATTGGATTGGTCTACTGGTCCAGTCGACCAATGAGTCGACCAATCAGGACAGCAAGGTTCAAACAGGGATTCGGAGGGCTATACAATGTCAAATTGAGTGAGGTTTTCTTCTACGAGTCAATCAAGAAGTCTAGTTTCCAGAAATACCTTCGGAACAAGAATTGGAGTTCATTAGGTTCACCAACTAGGCTCATATTCTTTGATGCGCAAGCAGGATTTGACAAACATAGTTCAGCAACTTCGGACAGGGATTTGGAAGGTTATATGGGGTCAAATTGAGTGAGATTTTCTCCTACAAGTCCATCAAGAAGTCTAGTTTCGGGAAATATATTCAGATTGGGCACAAGAAGTCATTAGGTATTTCAACTAATTCACCCCTCTTCGGTGCGCAGATTCAAAACTAACACTGACAATGCTCTCAAGTGAGGGGCATCATCGACAATGTCCATGGGCTTGGGTTCCGACACCAAATCATCAACCAAAAGGGTCTACAAGCAACAAGCTAAGATCAAATCAAGGTCCAACTTTAAGGTCAAACATTTAAACTAACCCTTCTTTACCCAAAACAGATAGGGTGCCCTGGCTAGGTTTGGGCTGGATTTCACAACTTATACCTAACGGTGATGTGAGAGAGTGGTGAATAAATCCCCAACCATGGTTTTGAGATGACTTTACCGAACTTCCCCGGGTAGACCCAAGATATCTTATGATTGAGGGGGAGTGACTGACGACCCAAAGAAGTATGGTGCTATGGCTTAAAGCATATCTACCTTAGAGACTAGCATACTTAAGATTAGAATCATATTTCATCATTGTCTCATATCATATTGCATCATATTTTGACTTGTGTTGGATGAACTGTGGATTATGAAACGACTTGCCTTGCTGAGTTCTTTTGAACTCATTCCTTTTCTGCGATTTGTTAGATTATACTGCAGGTACAGAAGACCTTGCACGTCCTATGACCCGAGCTATGATCCCGCATATTACCCTTCGGGTGATGGCTACGCGGAGAGTCAGGATTGCTATACCGAGGAGGATTATAGTGCGTACCAGGGTTAGCCCCACATTAGTGAGGGAGCGGCCACGTTGGGTTTACTTCATCCATACTTTCGAAGAGGATATCATTAGGAAAGAGGAAACCTATATGTAGGCCCCATTTCCTTGGATGACTGTAATCATTTGGATATTCTCTCTCTAGTTCCTATGGATTTGTTCATAACACTGGTTGTAACTTAACTTGATTTACCACTGTTCCGCTGTTGTGAAGGAGTGACTTCTGATCACTCTTTCTCTTTGAGATTTTGCCACTTAGAAGTTGATATTTAATATTTCCTCACTTTGATTTTCTCTCTTCTCTTATTCATTTGATCTATTTATTGTTTACTTTATACATTGATTATATTGTTCATGATTATGTTATCGTGTATGTGGTAGGCATGGCCGCTCGATCTGGATCTCCGGGCTGTGGATCACATCCCGGGTATGCCAGATAGGATACCGGCTAGGTGGATGTGACAATAATAAGACAAGATCAAATAAATAAGAAACATACATGAATAAGTATTCATACATGATCAAGTACATAAAGTAAATAAGGAAATAAGATCTTAATGTATTTGCAGCATTCATATCATAATAGAAACTAACATAACAGTAGAAAATCTAAATAGTTCTCAAATTAGAAACTAAATCTATGCAATCTATGTTAATATGGTAACAACTTTCCTTACATTAAATAGATTCGAATATATTCCGGACGAACAAGAGGATGAATCCAAAGTTAGCAAACAAACCCTAGAATAGCATCACACAATCATTAGGAAGTAGTCCTAAAAGAATAAGCATCAATCAAATCGAATCGGACGAAGAAATCAGATTCTGTTCTTGTGGGTTGATTGGCTGGGTTGAGTGATCTAGTCGACCTAGGCTGTAATATCCAGCCCTATTCTAACCTTGACCCTGACCCGGATCCACTATTGGTGGAAGAAGAGATTTATGGACCATTCTGATTGATGATCATGATTCGGAGACCGAGCCCATGGACATTGACAATGATACCCCTTGCTTAAATGCATTGTCAGTGTTTAAGGAAAGTCTGCGCATCGGAGGAGATTAATATGGTTGATGTACCAAATGATCTCCTGTGCACAATCCGAAGGTATTCCCCGAAACTAGACTTCTTGATCGAATTGTGGAAGAAAACCTCACTCAATTTGACCTTGTATAGCCTTTCAAATCCCTACTTGAAGTTGCTGTTCTAAACCTGAGTTTTCTACTGAAATCATTTTGGTCGATCATTTTGGTCAATACCATCGACCAAAAGCATCGACCAAAATGTCCCAGTCTGCCAAGTTAATGATTCCATGGAATATTCCTTTTCTATTTAATATGACCTCGAGCCTTGAGCCTTTTGCAATCATTTTTCTCACCTGGGAACGTGGGGAGAGCTTCCCAAAGCAGCTCCTTGGTTAGTGTGAAGGGTATCTCATCAAAGACACTTAGTTTATCATTGATTCTTGCCTTCATCTTCTACACTAAGGTATGACTCTTCATTCCACTCTCTACCCTACAATTTTCTACTCCTTTCTATTGTCATCCTGCTGATGGGACATTTGGAATGGTGCTGCAACCTTGCAACCACCACTCCAAGTGCCTACTCATGCTCAATCCATGATTCCCTTAGCCATTCATTGATGCTAATGCTTATATCTCATGCCTAGCATATGTATTCCATGCTTTACCTATTAACATCATACCATGTGATATCAAATTGAGCTATAAAGTGTATTATGTTCATGTTTAACATTGCCACATGATTCCAATCGAATTCCTATTAGTTCCTCTAGCTATTGCATGCTATTCCTCATCAATGCAATCAATTCCAACTCATGCCATGATGTTTATCACTTGAACTTGATAGCTCAAATTGGGGCTTTTTAATTAGACCATTGGATTGGGTTAATTCCTTGATTTATAGTGTCCTACTACTGTTGTTAAGTATGCCTCCAAGTTCCAGATTGATCCGAACACCGGAAGACTCATTTTGGACCAAAATCCCCAAAATCCACTATTCTGCCCGAGGACTATTTTGGTCGATACCATCGACCAAAGTTGTTGCTGACAGCAACCTTGGTCAGTTTTGACTCAAATGACATCCGATCTTCCCGACTTCTTTTCTAACTTATTATTGATGTTTGTTTAGGGCCTTAACACTTCTATTGGACTATTCTTGGTATTCTCAATTCATCATCAACTCATCCAAGGTAAGGATGGTTATATCCATAAACATATAAGTCATCAAATATTGAACTATGCTTTATTCAAGGAATGAAATCCCTAAATTTCTTTCAATCATTATGATACTGATACATATGTGTTAGAACAGTAACATTTAAATCTTTATACATTTGTTGTGTTATTCTATCATTTTGATTTGCTTATGTTTATAATGATTCGTTTCAATATCATGATTTGAGTACTATTATGAATATGCATTGGATGCATGAGAAATGATGAGATCTGATGTGTGATTGCTTACGTATGACTTGGGATTGGAGGATGTCCTACTGACACTTCGGTCCTTGGGCATCAGAGGGAATAGTATGGGATATTCTCCGATGGTGCCTATCGACACTTTCCCGAGTTATTGGATGACATACATAGGAGTGTCTAGTTGTGTGGCAAGGTTCATCCTTGTCGTGTTAGACCCGAATCGGAAGGGCATTGAGACCGAACAACCCGTGGTAATGTATGGTTGGATGGGCGCTCTAGGCCTGTAGCCAATCCGGTAGGGGACATAAACCATGCTACGGATACCTGAAAGGGGCCATTTATTGGTAGAGTTGCATATGGATAGACTTGGGCTCACGGGCGCTCAAGACCGGTAACCAATCCGTGAGAGGACGTGAGAGCTTCCCGTTTACTATATGTGGATGACCAATAGGGTTGATGAGTCCGAAATCCTGGATTTCGCTGATTCTAGTGTGAAGGATACCGGAAAGGATCGCCGGGGGCGAGGAATGGGTGTATCTGAATCTGACTTGACCGACTGAGTAGATGACTTGCATTAGGCTAGGCTTTACTGTGACATGCGCCAGTACTTGACCAAATGGTGATGTGAGAGAGCGGTGACCGATTCCCCTTACCATGGTTTTGATGACTTTACCGATCTTCCCCGGGCATTCCCAAGATATGGAAATGGGAGAGTGACTGACGACCCAGAGAAGTACGGTGCTATGACTTAAAGCATGTCTACCTTAGAGACCAGCATTCATAGAGTTAGACTCATATCTGCATCATATATTCCATGTCACATTGCATCATTATATGTTCTGAATGTGTATGATTTCTAATTATGGAATAACTTCCTTGCTGAGTTCTTCGAACTCATTCCTTTTGTGCAAATGTTTTAGATTACATTCCAGGTACCGAAGATTACGATGTCACCTCCTATGAGGCGGACTATGATTTCACATACTACCCTCCGGGTAGTGGCGTCGGCGAGGATTCGTATATTGGAGCCGAGGAGGATTATTATTCGCACCAGGGTTAGCCCCACAGTTGTGCGGGAGTGGCAGCGCTGGGTTTACTTCATCCGTACTGTTGAGGAGACTACTATTAGTATAGAAGAAACCCTAGCATAGTGCCCCATTCCCCTGGTGTATTTGTGGAACCATTGGTCTTGTAACTAACTTATCTTTGAGTTTATCTTTTGACACTTAAACATGTATTTGACGTTATCACACTTCTTTTCCGCTGTTCTGAGAGAGTGGTTATCATACCTTCTCTCACCCTTATGATTATGCTTTAATGTTATTGCCTTCCGCACTCTGATTTATTTAGTCTTATCTTATTCATGATATTTAGTATTAACTGTTTTTACCATTGATTATTACTGTTCATGATTGTGTTACCGTGTATGTGGGAGGCATGGACCTCAGATCATTGATCCTTGGACTGTGGATCACATCCCGAGTATTCCAAATGGGGTACCGGCTGGGTGGATGTGACAGATTGGTATCAGAGCCCAAGATCAAGTGGAACCCCGACCATAGAAACGGTGACGGAATATTCCGAGTCACAGATCCGAAAGTGACTCAAGTGCTCCTAGAAGTGAATAATAGATAACCTGGACTAGAAACCAAAATATGGAAACATAACTTGACTCATGAATAAGACACAATAATATAGACAAAACAACTGAACTTCATTGATTTCATAGGGAAATTTTTACAAGTCTGAAAAAGAGAAATACATCCATCATGACATAAAAGAAAATTCCTAGTGATGTCTATGTAGGTGAACGGTTCCTGCGATCTGTCTGATCCGTCCTAGATCTGAACTCCTCTTCCAGTCGTGCAAACCTCTCACTGAGGGTGCACATGTGTAACTCCATCCTCTCCTGCCGAGCCTCGATCCTCTCAAGAATAGAGTAAATCGACGACTGATGGGAAGCCACATCTGGAGCCTCAGAAGTCGTGTGTGATGGGCCTCCGACCTCAGTAAGTCGTGGAGCGAGAACCTCCTCATGCCTCGGAGCATCATCATGACCCTAATCATCATGACCCTGATCATCATCCTTACTATGCTCATCATCGTTACCACCGTCATCATCATCAGTACTATCATCCTCTGAGTCGTCATCTCCTGATGCATCATCGATATCATCCTCATCCTCTGATTTGACTGCATCCTGGAGCCCCATCTTCCTGATCAACCATGCACAAATGGGCTCACCTAAATCTCGACCCTAAATCGTAGGTGTATGCTCCAAGTCCACACCAAAGTACTCAAAGATACGAGTCAAGAGTCGACCAAAAGCCAAGTTCCTATCCCCAGGAAACTCGATCCGATCAATCATGACATTTTGCATGATGTATGCTAAATCGATTTGTACTCCAGTATACATACTATAAATGATCAGTGCCTCCATCGCCGACACTTTGCTATGATGCCCTGCCTTCGGAAGGATGTTTCGCCCGACGATGCGATCGATAACTCTAGCTGAAGGACGCATCGCGGTACCACACCGGGGCATATAACAGTCAATGTCATCCCATATAGTCATGCACACCTCGTATACCTCATAAGGAAGAAGCACCTCTGTGATATCTGTACCAGCAGGAATCCACCAACGGGAATCTCGTACGATCGGTACATCTAACATGCGAGCCAGTGTCCTCGTGGTGAAACTGATCTCTCTACCTCCGACCATGGAATCTATGACAATCCTAGAACCATCCCTCGGATCATCCTCTATACGGTAAGTCAAATTACTATAGAAATATCTGATAAGATCTGGGTAGACTGGCTGTGCCGTAGTGTATAAGTGAAGCCAATCCATAGCCTCTAATCTCTCTCGGATGCGAAATACCTCTAAATCATCCACATCCACCAATCGTCCGTGCTCGATCGGTATATCATGGAAATAATGCTCGTATAGAAACTCCGCCATAGGAGTAGTGAAATGCTCCTCGTCTATGACCTCAGCCCAGGGAACAAGTCCTCTACCCCTGTCTACTCGTCTCCCTCCTCTAGGCATGGTGTATCTGTTGAAACAAGGAAAGAAACTCATTTGGATTAGTCTCAGTGTATGATTGTTAGATGAAGGGCATTTTCGTAAATTTTCAGAAAATTCGATTTTTGGTGAAATTTTGATTTGATCATTCTAACATATGCATAAGACCTATACAAGCATGCTAGAATACTTTATTTGGTGAAAATACATCTTTTTGGCATATTCAAAGTGAAAATTCAGCAAGTAAGAGAGAGAAAAATCCCTCTTTTGGCTTGCATTTGTGATTTTTGAAAAATTGGAATTTGACCAAATGGAGAGTGGGAACACTTTATGTGAAACCCAGCCCTAAACTTGACCCGGAAACCTTGTTATTTGTAGGTCCGATGACCCGAAGTAAAGTAAGAAGTCAGCTTTGGGCCATCCCAGTAGAGGACTTGGTGTCTGGCTTTGAATCCATGAAGGTTGATGATGAGGTTCTATTTATGGAAACAGAATCCTGATGAAGATCTAATTAGTTGATGGACTTGGAGTGATCTCTATCTTGGTTTGAAGGCATTTCTACCTACTAGGTAAGTCACTTGACTTGTGTGCAAAACCTCTTTAGGTTTGGATTTGATCTGGGCCTTCAATTCCCTGTTTTGGCCTTGCTGTCGCATTGGTCGACTGATTGGTCGATCGGGGGCGATCGACCAATCCACTCGACCAATGGGTGCTGTCTTTGGCAATTAGGTTGATTCTTGCTCTATTTAAGCCTAACCTCGAGTCCACTTCGTATTTGCTGCCTCCAAACCCTCCGGAACGAACCAAAGACCTCTGCAAGTCATCTCTCTTGCATCCTTGGAGTTTTCTTGGCGGATCTTCGTCGGAACTCCTCTTTTTGCATCAAAAGGTATGTCTACTCTCTCTTTTTCTCCTACATCTTTGTTTTTCTTTCCTTTTTGAGTTGAGACAGTAGAAGAGATGCTGCATCCTCTGTTGCAAACATCTCTGAACATGTTCTCATGATCATCCTAAGGATTAAAGGCTAGAATAATGATCTTAACCATGATCATTGCAAGCTTTTGAAGGATTCATGATCAAACCATGGTTTAATCTCTGTTAATTTCCTAATCTGAATTCTGATCTCTTTGGATCTTCTTTCATTGATCATGTTAGTGGTTAATGGTTGTGTTTTCTTGCTATGATCCATAATCCATAGAATTCTAGTTATTCTCTTCTACCTTACTATGTGTTCTTCATGATGCATGATAGTACATATATGGTAGGTTTTATTTCCTTATTTAGATTTATGCTTCTAAGCCTTATACCATGAAGACCTATGCATGTTTTCATGTTTTCATTACCGAAAGCAATGATCCATCTTCCTATTGTTCTTGTCCTTGTTTTCTATTTCAAACTTCATCAAGATCCATGTTTGATTTATTTATGGTAACTTTTTGTTTCCTAATTTGGATCTTGATACCTTGATTTGATTAGTGTTTTGAGGTCCCCTATATGCTAGAATACTACTGATGTAGTCTACCCCTTGATTAGTATCCTTTTGAACCACCAAATTCGGATTTCATATCTCAAAACTCTGATTTTCTAAGCTATCGTCTCGCATTGGTCGATCGATTGGTCGACTGGACCACTCGACCAATCCACTCGACCAATGAGTACAAAGCAACTCCGAATTGGTCATCTTCGGATGCTTTGCTATATTTTCTGTTAGGGATCTTTCCTAATATGTTGTATATACTTGTTTAGGACCTTCTTCTCAAGTTTGCCAAGATCTTACTTGATTTCTTAGGATTCTTTGCGAGTTATAAAAGGTAAGGATGGTTATTTCCTTAATTACATAGATAGCATGAATCTAGTTTCTATATTTGAATATCATTAATATGTTTCCTAAATTAGATTCTTACAATGATATACTACTGTTGCATAACTTTGATTACAGTAGCATTACTTATTCATATTGAATTGATTCATGTATGATTTACTTACCAATGTTATACAAATGATTGTGAATATTGATTTCTTTCCATATATGGAGTTACCATATATGTGATGATATGAATTGATGCATGTGTATGCTTACGTATGGTTTGGGAAGGAGAGGTGTCCTTTTGACATTTCTGTCCTTGGACTACTACGGGAATATTATGGGATGTTTCCGGAGATGCCCTCCTGGACACCTTCCTAAACTGTTGGATGACATATATAGGATTGTCTAGTAGTGTTTGGCTAGGATGTCCTGTTATGTCGGACCCTAATCGGAGGGGTATTGAGACCGAACGACCCGTGGTAGCAATGGGGATTCATGGGCGCTCAAGACCGGTAACCAACCCGTGAGAGGACAGGAATCACATTGTGGGGGCCATTTATTGGTAGGGTTGCATATGGTTAGACTTGGGCTCACGGGCGCTTAAGACCGGTAACCAACCCGTGAGAGGACGTGAGAGCTTCCCGTTTACCATATGTGGATGATCAATAGGGTTGGTGAGTCCGTAGTCGGGGACTATGAGGACTCTAGTGTGAAGGATACCGGAAAGGATCGTCGGGGACGAGGAATGGAAGTATCTCGGATCCGACTTGATGTAACCAAGTAGAAGACTTGCATTTGGCTAGGTATTACCCCGACATGCGCCAAGACTTATACCAAATGGTTGTGAGAGAGTGTGTTGACTTAACCCCCTGCCAAGGTTTGTCCTGAGGGATGAAGGACCCATTTCCAATCGGCTGCTCAAGACCGGTGAAATGATCCGTGAGAGAATCCAAGATATCTTAAATGGTTGAGGATGTGAGTGGACTTTCCTAAAGAAGTACGGTGCTATGACTTAAAGCATGTCTCCGCCAATAGAGACCAAAGCATACATAGAGTTAGAATCATTCATTCATTGTTTGTCTCATATCATATCGCATTTATGTTTGTTCTGGAATTCTCGCCATATATGTTGTTATGGATTTTAATCGCTTTACCGAGTTTCTTTGAAACTCATTCCTTTATTGTACAATGTTGTTAGACTATCCTGCAGGTACGGAATACTATGACGGTCCCTATGAGGAAGCGCAAGGCGAAGAGACATATCTCCAGGAAGGTGATTGCGGTTACCACAATTACTCTGAAGATTCCGCGGGTGGTTATGCTCCGTACAATGCTTAGTCCGACCATTGAGTGGAAGCGTCCTTGTGCTATTTATGAGATCTACACCTACAAGGATGTCGTCTACAAAGTGGAGAATAATTTAGTTACCCAATGTACTTGTTACTGGGATTAGATTTTATCTAGTTTATTCTTTCGAGCTACTTTTTCCGCTGGATGTAAAGTGGGATTTTTGCTTCACTTTACTTATCTGTTGACACTCTGATTATATATCTATTATTCCGTTTCGTTTACGATTCATTCTTTCTTTATTGAATCTATGATTTATCTTCCGCACTCTTGTTATGGTTGTTCATGATTATGTTATTGCTTATGTGGGAGGTTGATCACTCGATACCTGATCTTCGGGCTGTGGATCACACTCTCGGGTATGCCGATAGGGTACCGGCCGGGAGGGCGTGATGATTGGTATCGAGCTCAAGGTTCGAGGAGATCCTAACCACAAAAGGCAACAACTGAACATTCCCGAGTCATTGATCTGAAGTGACTCTTCTACTCTTAGAAGTGAATAATAGAACACTGAATTAGAAACTTGAACCTTGAGGCATAACAGAACATTTCTGAATAACATACCATAATTATACTTGAACAAATGACACTAATGCAAGGAAAAGAAAAGTGCATAACATACAATAATTAAAGAGAAACAAAATGAACTTCATTAATTTCAAAAGTTTTTACAATGATTACATCTGAAAAGCATAAATGGGAAATCCTAAGGTACAATCTATCTAGGTGATCTACTCGATCTCTATATGCTCCGAACTCCTCTCGCTAGCCGAGTCACCCGATGCTCTATCCTCGTCCGTCGAGACTCCATCCTCTCGTACATCTGCTCCCGTCCGACCTCCATCCTCTCTAGCATGGAAGTCATCGATCTCATCTCGTGCACCAAGATCTGAAGTCTCCGGAACCGCATGTGAAGGGCCGCCCGCCTCGAAGTGTGATGAAGGAAACTCGTGATGCACGGAGCTCAGCCTCGCGCATATCTCAGATCATCTCCGGCCTGATCATCACTATCGGGACCGATATCCTCTCCTCCATCCTCGGATCCCTCATCCTCATCCTCCGATTCATCATCATCCTCACCCTCCGGGACCAGGAGATCTCTCTAACCGATGAAGTCTCATCCGTCGAATGGTCCGAGTCCCAATGGGGTATCCCCGTGATCTAGTGTCCATCGGAGTATCCTCGAAACTCACCCCGAAATGCCCGAAGATCAAAGTCGAAGCCTCCCATAGCAAAGGTTCCGCATGCTAGGCCGCAGAACTAAGTCCAAGCATGACCCGCTGAATGATGTAGGAAAGATCAATCTCGAAGCCCATGTAGATGCGGTAGATGACTAAGGCCTCCATCACCGTGACCCGATGGTGATGTCCGGCTTTCGGCATGATGTTTCGGCCGACTATGCGACCGATAATACGTGCGTAACCCGTCATCAGTCCGCTAGTCCTCGGTGTGAAGCATCGGCGGCTATCCCATAGCGTAGAGCATATCTCGCGAAGCTCGTACGGCATCGCAGATGGCTGTCCAGTGTCCGCTCCGGCAGGTATCCACACACACCGATGTGGGTAGTAAGGGACCTGCAGGATCTCAGCCGTTGTCCGGGTGGAGAAGCGAATCCGTGTCCGGTGGACCCCGCTCCCGAGGACAAGTCCGAGTGGATGTCCCCGGCCCCGAGCCTCCTCTCGTGTAAGTAAGGTTGCTGAAGAACAACCTCACTAACTCCGGGTATACCGGCAAATCCTCGGTGAAGAGGTGAGTCCACTGTAAGGTGTCGAACCTCTGCCGGATCCTGAAGGCTCTGAGCTGGCGTAAGTGAAGTAGACGCCCCATCTCGATGTTGCAATAGCTGAAGTAGGCCTCGTATGCAAAACTCGGCCCGAGGTGTGTCAAATAGGTCCGGTCTCCTAACCTCCTCTCTCCGGGCTCGAAAGGAACCCGACCCCCGCCCCCGAGAGCACCTACGATGCGACCTCTACCTCTACCTCCTCCTCGTCCTCCCCTCTGCATGATGTATCTGTGAAAGAGACAAGAGACAATTCCAATTAGTGCTATTTCAAGATTTTAGCCAAAAGGGTATTTTCGTAATTTTCGGAAAATTTCAAATTTGGGGGAAATTTGATTTGAACATACTAGCATGTGCACAATACTTGGAATTTCATGTCTATGAAGTTGTTTTGATGAAAATCGATCGAAAACACGGATTAAAGCGAAAAATTCAGCAAGGAGAAATTTGGGGATTTTGCAATTTAGGTCAAAATTGGATTTTTGAAAAGTTGAAATTGGTTGAATCAAATTGTATGGACCTATCTACAATGTCATCTTGAGCATGTAGCATTTGATCTCGTGCGAAAATTTCAAGCGGTTTGAGAGAAAACGAAATTTTTCTAAAGATATCGATTTCGGTATAAAACTTTGCGAGATGAGCACCAAATGTGTTAAAACTTGTTGTCTATGCATGTCATTGCGTTTAAAACCTAGGGAATATGTTTCTAAGCATTCCTAAGCATGATTTCTAGCATTGGATACAAGTAAAGCATGGTTTTATTGAAATGCAAGCATGAGAAGATGAAAATGGAAGAAAGAATGAGAGATTTACCTTGTTTGTGAAGATGGTGTGTTGTGGTGTTGTTGTTGAAGCACTAAATCACCTCAAGAACACTTGTGGGAACTCTTGGATATTTTCCCTAGAGCTCTCTCCCCTTTGGAAGCAAGTTGTTGATGATGTTCTTGGATATCTTGCTTATGATTTGGAAACCAAGGTGACACACTAGGTGGGAAAAGTTAAAGAAGAGAAGGGAGTTTCACCTTGGGGAGCTCCGGTCTTGTTCGTCAAGAAGAAAGACGGTAGTATGCGCTTGTGCATTGACTACCGTGAGTTGAATAAGTTGACTATCAAGAATAGATATCCGCTGCCCAGAATCGATGATCTCTTCGATCAGTTGAAGGGTGCAGTTGTGTTCTCAAAGATTGACTTAAGGTCCGGATATCACCAATTGAAAGTGAAGTCTAGTGATATCTTCAAGACAGCTTTCCGAACGCGGTATGGTCACTACGAGTTTAGAGTCATGCCTTTCGGATTGACCAATGCTCCTGCGGTGTTCATGGACCTCATGAACCGAGTATTTCATGATGTGCTTGATAAGTTTGTGATTGTTTTCATTGATGACATCTTGATCTATTCGAAGAGCGAAGAAGAGCATGCGAGTCATCTAAGTTTCACTTTGCAAAGGTTGCGAGAAAAGAAGTTGTTTGCTAAGTTTAGCAAGTGTGATTTCTGGCTTAAGAGAGTGGTTTTCCTTGGTCATGTAGTTTCAGCCGAAGGTATTCGTGTCGATCCTGAAAAGGTCCAAGCTGTGGCTGATTGGGAGAGACCGAAGTCGAGAACGGAAATAAGAAGTTTTCTTGGATTGGCGGGTTACTACCGAAGGTTTATTGAGAACTTTTCTCGGTTGGCTGCTCCTATGACTAAGTTGACCAGGAAAGAAGAGAAGTTTGTTTGGTCTGACGCCTGTGAGAAGAATTTCCAAGAGTTGAAGGATAGATTGACAAGTGCCCCGGTTTTGACTATACCTGATAGTTCCGGTGGTATGACAGTTTATACCGATGCGTCAAAGATTGGTTTGGGTTGTGTACTGATGCAACATGGCAAGGTCGTAGCCTATGCTTCTCGGCAATTGAAGGATTATGAGCGGAATTACCCCACTCACGATCTAGAACTTGCCGCCGTTGTCTTTGCTTTGAAGATTTGGAGACATTATCTTTACGGTGAGAAGATTGCCATTTTCACGGATCATGAGAGTTTGAAATACTTCTTTACCCAAAAGGAGTTGAACATGAGACAAAGGAGATGGTTGGAACTCGTCTCCGATTATGATTGTGATATTCAAGATCATCCCGGGAAAGCAAATGTTGTAGCTGATGCTCTTAGTAGGAAGAACCGAAGAAGACTTTGGATTTGAATGCTTTGAGTTTACCATTGTGGTCTTCTATTGAGAATTTTGATTTGGAAATCGTTCTCGAGAATTCTGATTTTATTCTTTTCGCCATGACGGCAAGATCTGGTCTTAGAGATAAGATTGTTGCTCACAGAGTTCGATCAAGAGTTTTTGACCAAAGTTGAGAAGATTTCTTCGAATCCCGAGTCGGACCCCGACTTTGGTATATCCATGGATGGTGCTTTGTTGTTTAGAGGAAGACCGTGTGTGCCCGCAAACGATGAAGTTAAGAATGAAATATTGAAGGAAGCACACCAGATCGGTCTTTTATCGGACACCCGGGAAGCACCAAGATGTACAAGAACTTGAAGGAACATTTCTGGTGGATTGGTCTAAAGGCGGATGTTGACGATTTTGTTGCCAAGTGTGAGACTTGCCAACGTGTGAAAGCCGTTCGACAACCTCCATCTGGATTACTTCAACCCCTTCCTATTCCTAGTTGGAAGTGGGAAGATATTTCCATGGACTTTGTGACTAGCTTGCCTCGGACAAGTAAAGGCAATGACACCGTGTGGGTGATTGTTGATAGGTTGACCAAATCAGCCCATTTCATTCCTATGAAGATCACTCATACTCGGATAAGCTAGCCAGGCTTTATGTGGATAATGTGGTTCGTCCGCATGGTGTGCCATTGAGTATTGTTTCGGATCGTGATCCTAGGTTCACCTCAAGGTTTTGGAATAGTTTGCGAAGGCCTTGGGAACCCAATTGAACTTGAGTACAGCTCATCATCCACAAGCTCGATGGACAATCCGAGCGGACAATTCAGACATTGGAAGACATGCTCAGATCTTGTGTGGTGGATATGGGTGGTAATTGGGATGAACACCTAGCTTTGGTTGAGTTTGCCTATAACAACAGCTTATCAAGCAACAATAGGCATGGCTCCATTCAAGGCTTTGTATGGTAGTACTTGTAGGACACCTTTGTACTGGATCGAGACAGGTGAAAGAAAAGTCTTAGGTCCCGAGATGATTGAAGCTACAAGTGCTATGGTAGATATGATAAGAGAAAGGATTAAGTCCGCCTCAATCGAGACAGTAAATCTTATGCTGATAAGAGAAGGACCGATTTGGAATTTCAAGTTGGAGAGAAAGTCTTTCTGAAGGTCTCGCCAATGAGGGGTGTGATGAGATTCAATGTTAAGGGAAAGCTTAGTCCTCGTTACATTGGACCTTTCGAGATTTTGGAAAAGGTTGGACCTGTTGCGTATCGATTAGCATTACCTCCGCCTCTTGCTGGTGTGCACAATGTGTTCCATATTTCGATGCTCCGAAAATACATAGAGAATCCGGAACACATTTTGCAGCAAGCCCTGAAGGACTAAGTGCTGATTTGACCTATGATGAAGAACCGGCCGAAATCCCGGATAGGAAGGACAAGCACTGCGGAATCGCGCCATTCCTTTGGTGAAGATTCGGTGGAAGAACCATACCCCTGAAGAAGCTTCTTGGGAGAAGGAAGAAGACATGAAGGAGAAGTTTCCTTACCTCTTTGGAAGCACAGGTACGCTTTCAATTTCGGGGACGAAATTTCTTTAAGGGGGGGAGAATGTGAAACCCAGCCCTAAACTTGACCCGGAAACCTTGTTATTTGTAGGTCCGATGACCCGAAGTAAAGTAAGAAGTCAGCTTTGGGCCATCCCAGTAGAGGACTTGGTGTCTGGCTTTGAATCCATGAAGGTTGATGATGAGGTTCTATTTATGGAAACAGAATCCTGATGAAGATCTAATTAGTTGATGGACTTGGAGTGATCTCTATCTTGGTTTGAAGGCATTTCTACCTACTAGGTAAGTCACTTGACTTGTGTGCAAAACCTCTTTAGGTTTGGATTTGATCTGGGCCTTCAATTCCCTGTTTTGGCCTTCTTTGTTCGCATTGGTCGACCGATTGGTCGATCGGGCCAGTCGACCAATCCACTCGACCAATGGGTGCTGTCTTTGGCAATTAGGTTGATTCTTGCTCTATTTAAGCCTAACCTCGAGTCCACTTCGTATTTGCTGCCTCCAAACCCTCTCGGAACGAACCAAAGACCTCTGCAAGTCATCTCTCTTGCATCCTTGGAGTTTTCTTGGCGGATCTTCGTCGGAACTCCTCTTTTTGCATCAAAAGGTATGTCTACTCTCTCTTTTTCTCCTACATCTTTGTTTTTCTTTCCTTTTTGAGTTGAGACAGTAGAAGAGATGCTGCATCCTCTGTTGCAAACATCTCTGAACATGTTCTCATGATCATCCTAAGGATTAAAGGCTAGAATAATGATCTTAACCATGATCATTGCAAGCTTTTGAAGGATTCATGATCAAACCATGGTTTAATCTCTCGTTAATTTCCTAATCTGAATTCTGATCTCTTTGGATCTTCTTTCATTGATCATGTTAGTGGTTAATGGTTGTGTTTTCTTGCTATGATCCATAATCCATAGAATTCTAGTTATTCTCTTCTACCTTACTATGTGTTCTTCATGATGCATGATAGTACATATATGGTAGGTTTTATTTCCTTATTTAGATTTATGCTTCTAAGCCTTATACCATGAAGACCTATGCATGTTTTCATGTTTTCATTACCGAAAGCAATGATCCATCTTCCTATTGTTCTTGTCCTTGTTTTCTATTTCAAACTTCATCAAGATCCATGTTTGATTTATTTATGGTAACTTTTTGTTTCCTAATTTGGATCTTGATACCTTGATTTGATTAGTGTTTTGAGGTCCCCTATATGCTAGAATACTACCGATGTAGTCTACCCCTTGATTAGTATCCTTTTGAACCACCAAATTCGGATTTCATATCTCAAAACTCTGATTTTCTAAGTTATCGTCGCATTGGTCGATCGATTGGTCGACTGGACCACTCGACCAATCCACTCGACCAATGAGTACAAGCAACTCCTGAATTGGTCTGTTTCGGATGCTTTGCTATATTTTCTGTTAGGGATCTTTCCTAATATGTTGTATATACTTGTTTAGGACCTTCTTCTCAAGTTTGCCAAGATCTTACTTGATTTCTTAGGATTCTTTGCGAGTTATAAAAGGTAAGGATGGTTATTTCCTTAATTACATAGATAGCATGAATCTAGTTTCTATATTTGAATATCATTAATATGTTTCCTAAATTAGATTCTTACAATGATATACTACTGTTGCATAACTTTGATTACACGTAGCATTACTTATTCATATTGAATTGATTCATGTATGATTTACTTACCAATGTTATACAAATGATTGTGAATATTGATTTCTTTCCATATATGGAGTTACCATATATGTGATGATATGAATTGATGCATGTGTATGCTTACGTATGGTTTGGGAAGGAGAGGTGTCCTTTTGACATTTCTGTCCTTGGACTACTACGGGAATATTATGGGATGTTTCCGGAGATGCCCTCTGGACACCTTCCTAAACTGTTGGATGACATATATAGGATTGTCTAGTAGTGTTTGGCTAGGATGTCCTGTTATGTCGGACCCTAATCGGAGGGGTATTGAGACCGAACGACCCGTGGTAGCAATGGGGATTCATGGGCGCTCAAGACCGGTAACCAACCCGTGAGAGGACAGGGAATCACATTGTGGGGGCCATTTATTGGTAGGGTTGCATATGGTTAGACTTGGGCTCACGGGCGCTTAAGACCGGTAACCAACCCGTGAGAGGACGTGAGAGCTTCCCGTTTACCATATGTGGATGATCAATAGGGTTGGTGAGTCCGTAGTCGGGGACTATGAGGACTCTAGTGTGAAGGATACCGGAAAGGATCGTCGGGGACGAGGAATGGAAGTATCCGGATCTCGACTTGATGTAACCAAGTAGAAGACTTGCATTTGGCTAGGTATTACCCCGACATGCGCTAGTACTTATACCAAATGGTTGTGAGAGAGTGTGTTGACTTAACCCCCTGCCAAGGTTTGTCCCGAGGGATGAAGGACCCATTTCCAATCGGCTGCTCAAGACCGGTGAAATGATCCGTGAGAGAATCCAAGATATCTTAAATGGTTGAGGATGTGAGTGGACTTTCCTAAAGAAGTACGGTGCTATGACTTAAAGCATGTCTGCCAATAGAGACCAGCATACATAGAGTTAGAATCATTCATTCATTGTTTGTCTCATATCATATCGCATTTATGTTTGTTCTGGAATTCTGCCATATATGTTGTTATGGATTTTAACTGCCTTACTGAGTTTCTTCGAAACTCATTCCTTTATTGTACAATGTTGTTAGACTATCCTGCAGGTACGGAATACTATGACGGTCCCTATGAGGAAGCGCAAGGCGAAGAGACATATCTCCAGGAAGGTGATTGCGGTTACCACAATTACTCTGAAGATTCTGCGGGTGGTTATGCTCCGTACAATGCTTAGTCCGACCATTGAGTGGAAGCGTCCTTGTGCTATTTATGAGATCTACACCTACAAGGATGTCGTCTACAAAGTGGAGAATAATTTAGTTACCCAATGTACTTGTTACTGGGATTAGATTTTATCTAGTTTATTCTTTCGAGCTACTTTTTCCGCTGGATGTAAAGTGGGATTTTTGCTTCACTTTACTTATCTGTTGACACTCTGATTATATATCTATTATTCCGTTTCGTTTACGATTCATTCTTTCTTTATTGAATCTATGATTTATCTTCCGCACTCTTGTTATGGTTGTTCATGATTATGTTATTGCTTATGTGGGAGGTTGATCACTCGATACCTGATCTTCGGGCTGTGGATCACACTCTCGGGTATGCCAGATAGGGTACCGGCTGGGAGGGCGTGACACTTTACCCCTAGTAGATCAGTGTTGTAGAAATTTGTTTCATGTCAAAATTCCTTTTGGGTTGAAAATGAGACAAGTGCTTGTAAAGTTGAGTTTTTGTGAAATGAATAGTGTTTTGGTAACCAAAATGGATACAATCTTGTGTTTGGAACTTAATCTTATTTGAAAAGTTATGAAAACATGTTTCTAATCATTTATATGTATGATTCTAACCATTAGCTGCGAGTATTACTCAGTTTTATTGAAGAACACAACAATGGTGAACGAAGTTTACAAGAAAAGAGAAAAAGAAAGAGAACTTACTTGTGTAGATGATCAAGTGAGATTATCAAGAATGATTGAAGCCTTGAATCAAGTCCTAGCACTCTTGAAAACCCTAGAAAATCGCTTTCTCCAGAGCTAAACTCGAAATGGTTGAGTGAGAAATGAAAATGAAATGAGAAGTGGGCCCTTTAAATCTGATTTTGCTCGAGAATTTATTTTGGTCGATCATTTTGGTCGATACCATCGACCAAAAGCATCGACCAAAATCCTTCATTTTTCTCGCATTGGGTTATTTTGGGAGTTTTTGATTCTTGGACTCATTTCCTTTGGATTTTGATCAATGCTGATTTATTTTACTGTTATATTGATAATTCTAACCATGATTTGGTTATCCTATTCGTTGGCCAAGTTATCTTTGTCAAATTTGAAATTTTGGTATCCTTATCTTTGATCCTTGCAGAATGGTCTTACTTAGAAATCGTTTCGTCGGATCCGGAAGCAACGGAAACGAAGAAACTCCTGCTGGGGGCTCTGATCAGCAGACACAAGACGATAGCCACACCACGAATGGCATTCCTGGTGCCCCCGATATCGGAAGCTTTAGAGATATCGCCAGACGTCATGACCAACATGATGCAACAAGCAGGCTGCCCAATTTAATCAAATGATGACTGGTTTTGCTACCCTTCGCAATGAGAATCGTGCTGGAATTGGAACTTCTGGAGCCGCAGCCCCTCTTATGGAAAGATTCACCGGGACACCCCACACCCGTTTGATGGAAAGTTTCCTAAAGTTGCAAGTACCTTCCTTTACTGGTGTAACAAAGGACACCCTCATTCCGAACAAGTGGCTTCGTGAGTTGGAGAAGGCCTTGAGACATTTGCAATGTTCGATGCTCGAAAGTGTTGTTTGCCGAGCGAAGCTTCAGCAAGAAGTCGATGCATGGTGGGCTTCCACTAGGCCTATCCTTGAGACCTTGAATGGTGGTGTCGTTACTGGGAGAAGTTTAAGGAAGCTTTTTGCAAGAACTACTTTCCGGAAGCCGTAAAGGACGCAAAGGAGGCCGAGTTCATGGCCTTAGTACAAGGTACTTTGTCCGTGCTTGAGTATCGCAGAAATTTGAAGAACTTTTCTTCTTCGCCCCCGAGTCTATTAAGTCCGAAGAAGCCAAGGCGAAAAAGTTTTTCAAGGGTTTGCGACCTTCTATTAAGGCATACCTCACTGTCTTGCCTCTTGAAGGATATGCTCGGGTGGTTCAAAACTCGAAGAAGCTTGAAGAGAATGAAAAGGAAAATGCTCGAGTTCGAAACCCCGGCAGCCTAGATCTTCTCGGATTTGTGGACCGCGCTCCGATTGGCGTTTTGCTAGACCTACTCCTTATCCTGCACCCGCCTTTCAGCCAAGACATGTTGGTCAGAATCCTAATTCCCTTCCTGTGAGCTATTATGGTCAGTCCAGTGGAGCCAGACCTCAGGGAGCTACTTATCCTCCTAGGCCCGGGATGGTGAATCCTAGACCAGCTTATTAGAGACCTCCCCTCGCTGCAGCTCCTATTGGACCGAAAGATACTACTTGCTTCCTCCGCAAGCAAGCAGGCCATTATGCTCGTTCTTGCCCCAACAAGTCCGTGCAATCTCAAGCTCCCGTAGTGAAGAGTACTCCCGCTGCTACTTCTCGCCCCTCCCTCTCGGTAGAGTGTTTAGCATATCTGGTACCGAGCAAGACCCCTGCCACGATGTTGTAACAGGTACTCTGTTAGTAGCTTCTCTTCCCGCATTTGTATTATTTGATACGGGTGCATCACATTCATTCATATCATCTACTTTTTCCTTGAGGACTAACTTGACACCTCGATGTTTATCTAGTCATTTGTCTATTTGTACCCCTGTTGGGTCTGCTGTTAAACTAGATAAAGTGTTAGAAGATTGTTCTATTTTGATTTGTGGAAGAAATCTGAAGGCAAACCTTGTATTATTTGACATGAGAGATTTTGATTTAATCTTGGGAATTGACTGGTTGACCTTCTACAATGCCGTGATCTTATGTTCCTCAAAGAAGATTCAGTTCCGTGTAGAAGAGAATTCAGTTTTTGAATTTCAAGGAGAGAAGGGAAGATTTAGCAAAAAGACCTTGTCCACTCTAATGCAAGTCCATGCCTTTTTGGGAAATGCTTCGTCTGGAAGCAAGGTCAGAGAGAAGAAGAGACTTGAAGAAGTCAGAGTTGTTAGTGAATTCCCTGATGTTTTTCCGGATGACTTGTAAGGTTTGCCTCCTGATAGGGAAGTTGAGTTTTCTATAGACTTAATTCCCGGAGCGGCTCCCGTATCCAAGGCCCCTGCTGAGAATGGCACCTACCGAACTCGAAGAGTTGCAAACTCAATTAAATGAACTCTTAGAGAGAGGTTTCGTGCAGCCAAGTGTGTCGCCTTGGGGAGATCCGGTCTTGTTTGTAAAGAAGAAAGATGGTAGTATGCGTCTGTGCATTGACTACCGGGAATTGAACAAGCTGACAATCAAGAACAGATATCCTTTGCCTCGGATTGATGACCTTTTTGATCAGTTGAAGGGTGCTGCTGTCTTTTCAAAGATTGATTTGAGATCAGGATATCACTAGCTGAAGGTGAAGTCAAGTGACATCCTTAAGACAGCGTTCAGAACAAGGTACGGACATTATGAATTTAAAGTGATGCCTTTCGGCTTGACTAATGCCCCCGCCGTGTTCATGGATCTCATTAACCGAGTATTTCACGATGTACTCGATAAATTTGTAATCGTTTTCATTGATGACATCTTGATTTACTCAAAGAATGAGGAAGAGCATGCGAAGGACCTGAACTGCACGTTGCAAAGGTTGAGAGAAAAGAAACTCTATGCTAAATTTAGCAAGTGTGACTTCTGGCTCTCAAGTGTAGTGTTTCTTGGCCATGTTGTTTCAGCCGAGGGTATTCGTGTTGACCCAGAGAAAGTCCAAACTGTTACTGATTGGGAAAGATCGAAGACCGTGACCGAGATAAGAAGTTTTCTTGGATTAGCAGGATACTACCGGAGATTCATTGAAAACTTTTCTAGGTTGGCTGCCCCTATGACTAAGATAACTAGAAAAGAGGAGAAGTTTGTCTGGACCGATTCTTGTGAGAAGAACTTCGAAGAGCTGAAAGTTAGATTGACAAGCACGTCGGTTCTGACTATACCTGATAGTTCCGATGGATTGACGGTCTACAGTGATGCTTCTAAAATCGGTTTGGGCTGCGTGTTGATGCAACATGGGAAGGTAGTTTCTTATGCCTCTCGACAACTAAAGGATTATGAGCGGAACTACCCCACTCATGACTTAGAGCTTGCAGCTGTTGTATTTGCTTTGAAAATTTGGAGACACTATCTATACAATGAGAAGATCGCCATCTTCATGGATCATAAAAGTTTGAAATACTTCTTCACCCAGAAGGAGTTGAATATGAGACAGAGAAGATGGTTGGAGTTGGTCTCTGACTATGATTGTGACATCCAGTACCACCCGGGTAAAGCAAATGTAGTGGCGGATGTTCTTAGTAGAAAGAGTCAAAGAAAAGAGTTGGATTTAAATGCTTTGAGTCGGCCTTTGTTGTCCTCGATGGAAAGATTTGGTTTGGAAGTGGTCCCTAAGGGTTCGGATTGTATTCTCTATGCCATGACTTCAAGATCCTCCCTTAGAGATAGAATTGTTGCTTTGCAAAGTTCTGATCAAGAGTTGAAAGAGAAGATTGATAAGATTGCCTCGAATTCAGAAATGGAGCTTGCTTTTAGTACATCTACGGATGGTACATTATTGTTTAGAGGAAGACTCTATGTGCCCGCTGTTGATGAAATCAAGAAAGAAATATTGAAAGAAGCACACCAGTCCATCTTTACAGTACACCCTGGAAGTACCAAAATGTACAAGGACTTAAGGGAACATTTTTGGTGGATTGGTTTGAAAGCAGATGTCGAAGACTTCGTTGCCAAGTGTGGAACTTGCCAACGTGTGAAAGCTGTTCGCCAACCCCCATCTGGATTACTTCAGCCCCTTCCTATTCCTAGTTGGAAGTGGGAAGATATCTCAATGGACTTTGTGACTAGCTTTCCGCGGACGAGTAAGGGAAATGACACTGTGTGGGTGATTGTTGATAGGTTGACTAAATCAGCCCATTTCATTCCTATGAAGATCACCTACTCTTTGGATAAGCTAGCTAGACTTTATGTGGACAATGTAGTTCGTCTACACGGAGTACCAGTGAGTATCGTTTCGGACCGTGATCCTAGGTTCACCTCAAGGTTTTGGAATGGATTGCAGAAAGCCTTGGGAACCCAATTGAATCGAGTACAGCTCATCACCCACGACCGATGGACAATCGAGCGGACAATTCACATTCTTGAAGACATGCTTAGGTCCTGTGTGGTTGACATGGGTGGAAATTGGGATGAACACCTAGCCTTAGTCGAGTTTGCCTATAACAACAGTTATCAAGCAACAATAGGCATGGCTCCGTTTAAGGCTTTGTATGGTAACACTTGTAGAACGCCCTTGTATTGGACTGAGACTGGTGAAAGAAAAGTCTTAGGTCCAGAGATGATTGAAGCTACCAGTGATATGGTTGACATGATTCGGGAAAGATTAAAGTCTGCTCAATCTAGACAGAAGTCGTATGCCGACAAGAGAAGAACCGACTTAGAATTTCCAATTGGAGAGAAAGTCTTCCTTAAAGTATCACCTATGAAAGGGGTGACAAGATTCAATGTGAAGGGAAAGCTTAGTCCTGGCTTCATTGGACCTTTTGAGATTCTGGAAAGGGTTGGACCGGTAGCATACCGCTTGGCCTTGCCTCCGTCACTTGCTGGAGTTCACAATGTGTTCCATGTTTCAATGCTTCAGAAATACCTAGAAAACTCGGAGCACATACTACAGCAAGCACCCGAAGGACTTAGTGCCGATCTTTCTTATGATGAAGGACCAGTCGAGATCCTAGATAGAAAGGACAAGCAGTTGCGGAATCGCACCATCCCTCTGGTGAAGATCCGATGGAAAAACCATACCCCTGAAGAAGCTTCATGGGAGAAAGAAGAAGACATGAAGGAGAAGTTTCCTCATCTTTTTGGAAGCACAGGTACGCTTTCAATTTCGAGGACGAAATTCTTTTAAGGGGGGAGAATGTAATATCCAGCCCTATTCTAACCTTGACCCTGACCCATGGACATTGACAATGATACCCCTTGCTTAAATGCATTGTCAGTGTTTAAGGAAAGTCTGCGCATCGGAGAAGATTAATATGGTTGATGTACCAAATGACCTCCTGTGCACAATCCGAAGGTATTCCCCGAAACTGGACTTCTTGATTGAATTGTGGAAGAAAACCTCACTCAATTTGACCTTGTATAGCCTTTCAAATCCCTACTTGAAGTTGCTGTTCTAAACCTGAGTTTTCTGCTGAAATCATTTTGGTCGATCATTTTGGTCAATACCATCGACCAAAAGCATCGACCAAAATGTCCCAGTCTGCCAAGTTAATGATTCCATGGAATATTCCTTTTCTATTTAATATGATCTTGAGCCTTGAGCCTTTTGCAATCATTTTTCTCACCTGGGAACGTGGGGAGAGCTTCCCAAAGCAGCTCCTTGGTTAGTGTGAAGGGTATCTCATCAAAGACACTTAGTTTATCATTGATTCTTGCCTTCATCTTCTACACTAAGGTATGACTCTTCATTCCACTCTCTACCCTACCATTTTCTACTCCTTTCTATTGTCATCCTGCTGATGGGACATTTGGAATGGTGCTGCAACCCTGCAACCACCACTCCAAGTGCCTACTCATGCTCAATCCATGATTCCCTTAGCCATTCATTGATGCTAATGCTTATATCTCATGCCTAGCATATGTATTCCATGCTTTACCTATTAACATCATACCATGTGATATCAAACTGAGCTATAAAGTGTATTATGTTCATGTTTAACATTGCCACATGATTCCAATCGAATTCCTATTAGTTCCTCTAGCTATTGCATGCTATTCCTCATCAATGCAATCAATTCCAACTCATGCCATGATGTTTATCACTTGAACTTGATAGCTCAAATTGGGGCTTTTTAATTAGACCATTGGATTGGGTTAATTCCTTGATTTATAGTGTCCTACTACTGTTGTTAAGTATGCCTCCAAGTTCCAGATTGATCCGAACACCGGAAGACTCATTTTGGACCAAAATCCCCAAAATCCACTATTCTGCCCGAGGACTATTTTGGTCGATACCATCGACCAAAACCATCGACCAAAGTTGTTGCTGACAGCAACCTTGGTCAGTTTTGACTCAAATGACATCCGATCTTCCCGACTTCTTTTCTAACTTATTATTGATGTTTGTTTAGGGCCTTAACACTTCTATTGGACTATTCTTGGTATTCTCAATTCATCATCAACTCATCCAAGGTAAGGATGGTTATATTCATAAACATATAAGTCATCAAATATTGAACTATGCTTTATTCAAGGAATGAAATCCCTAAATTTCTTTCAATCATTATGATACTGATACATATGTGTTGGAACAGTAACATTTAAATCTTTATACATTTGTTGTGTTATTCTATCATTTTGATTTGCTTATGTTTATAATGATTCGTTTCAATATCATGATTTGAGTACTATTATGAATATGCATTGGATGCATGAGAAATGATGAGATCTGATGTGTGATTGCTTACGTATGACTTGGGATTGGAGGATGTCCTACTGACACTTCGGTCCTTGGGCATCGGAGGGAAAAGTATGGGATATTCTCCAATGGTGCTTATTGACACTTTCCCGAGTTATTGGATGACATACATAGGAGTGTCTAGTTGTGTGGCAAGGTTCATCCTTGTTGTGTCAGACCCGAATCGGAAGGGCATTGAGACCGAACAACCCATGGTAGTGTATGGTTGGATGGGCGCTCTAGGCTGGTAGCCAATCCGGTAGGGGACATAAACCATGCTACGGATACCTGAAAGGGGCCATTTATTGGTAGAGTTGCATATGGATAGACTTGGGCTCACGGGCGCTCAAGACCGGTAACCAATCCGTGAGAGGACGTGAGAGCTTCCCGTTTACTATATGTGGATGACCAATAGTGTTGATGAGTCCGAAATCTGGGATTTCGCTGATTCTAATGTGAAGGATACCGTAAAGGACCGCCGGGGGCGAGGAATGGACGTATCTGAATCTGACTTGACCGACTGAGTAGATGACTTGCATTGGACTAGGCTTTACTGTGACATGCGCCAGTACTTGACCAAATGGTGATGTGAGAGAGCGGTGACCGATTCCCCTTACCATGGTTTTGATGACTTTACCGATCTTCCCCGGGCATTCCCAAGATATGGAAATGGGAGAGTGACTGACGACCCAGAGAATTACGGTGCTATGACTTAAAGCATGTCTACCTTAGAGACCAGCATTCATAGAGTTAGAGTCATATCTGCATCATATGTTCCATATCACATTGCATCATTATATGTTCTGAATGTGTATGATTTCTAATTATGGAATAACTTCCTTGCTGAGTTCTTCGAACTCATTCCTTTTGTGGAAATGTTTTAGATTACATTTCAGGTACCGAAGATTACGATGGCACCTCCTATGAGGCGGACTATGATTCCACATACTACTCTCCGGGTAGTGGCGTCGGCGAGGATTCGTATATTGGAGCCGAGGAGGATTATTATTCGCACCAGGGTTAGCCCCACAGTTGTGCGGGAGCGGCAGCGCTGGGTTTACTTCATCCGTACTGTTGAGGAGACTACTATTAGTATAGAAGAAACCCTAGCATAGTGCCCCATTCCCCTGGTGTATTTGTGGAACCATTGGTCTTGTAACTAACTTATCTTTGGGTTTATCTTTTGACACTTAAACATGTATTTGACGTTATCACACTTCTTTTCCGCTGTTCTGAGAGAGTGGTTATCATACCTTCTCTCACCCTTATGATTATGCTTTAATGTTATTGCCTTCCGCACTCTGATTTATTTAGTCTTATCTTATTCATGATATTTAGTATTAACTGTTTTTACCATTGATTATTACTGTTCATGATTGTGTTACCGTGTATGTGGGAGGCATGGACCTCAGATCATTGATCCTTGGACTGTGGATCACATCCCAGGTATTCCAAATGGGGTACCAGCTGGGTGGATGTGACATAGGCAATCTGCCCAAGAGCAAATCCGAATTCAAGAATAGAATCTTGATTCGAAACCTATGCTACACTAACCGGAATGAGACAAAACTTGGAGAGAATGTCTAACACAGTAGTCTAAAACTAAAAAGCATAATTTAGACATCGAACAACCATTACTTACTAATTTGGAATCATAGTTTCTATTTTGGTAAAAGTCATGGTTTTCATTGGAAACATGCTATGAATGAAAGAGATGAACTAGAGATGATTAGATCTCATTCTAGTACAAGAACACAGTAGATCAAAGGTTTGGATAATCGTAGAGAAGCATCTACAATGCTATAATAAATCAAAATAGGAATATGATCATAGTTTAAGAAGAAATCATAAAAATCATGTTAAGAATGAATGAGATGATCATGGTACAAGAGAATGAAAAGAGATTGTAAAGATATGACTACAAGGTTGCAGCATCTTCATCATAATCTCAGTTCAGAGATGAGGGTGATCATGGAAAGAATGAATCAATAATACAAAAGATTGAATACTATCCTTTAATTGAAGAACAAGAGAGAGAACTTGCAAGTTTGCAAGGTTGGATCTTCTACTTCATTCTTTGAGGCTTTGAGATGGTTTCCCTTCGTTCTCTAAGTGTTTTGGAGGCTAGGGTTACTAAAATCACGAAGTCATGGGGTATATATAGCAAGATACTCAAAACAGAAGATTCTGCTCGAGTTCAGCAACTCTGGGTGATTGGCTGGGTAGCATGGCCCAGTCGACCCAAGCAGTAGACCCAGGCTATCTGCAAAGCCAAAGACAGGGATTTGAGGGTCTTCCACTACTCAGAATCAAACGAAACTTTAAACACATATACTTTAACTTACCTAGCATGGAAAAATGGCTTTAAATCATATCCCACCAAGCTCTAAGGTCATCAACTAATCTTCTCTTCATCAAAGCGTAGTCTCTTCTCTATATCCAACACTGTCTTCAAGTATGGGGCATCATCTTCAATCTCCATAGGATCGGAGTCGAACACTATATCTTCTACTAATATGGACCATAGTTGACTTTCACTTCTACTTCGATTCTTCGGACCTACAGACAAAGAGTATCCGGGTTAAGGTTAGGGCCGGGTTTCACAGCGGTCAAGGAGGTAATAATCCTCCAAATTCACTCCAACATCAACTGGATCAACTGAAACTCTAGATGCTGGATGTAAGTTAGGCACTCCATGCACTGACCAGATAGGTGGTGGTACGACCAAAGCCCGATCGTCGTGATGCAGGAAGGCGCGCATCGTAGTGGGATCGGAGACTGATTGACGAACAAAATGTCGGTCAAAACTTCCATGAAGGCGACCGAATACCTAGGAGAGCTGAAAATCTCCCTAGGCGTGATGATTAGTTCGACGGACCACAAGGGAGTACTACTGATTCAAATACAAGGTTGGTTACAGGAGTGAGAACTCACTCACCAACTACTAGACGTGCTGTTCGTGATGATCGTGTTGTTCGTGATAATGATCGCATTGTTCGAGGTCGTTATCATGTTGTTGAGGATCGATCGACACATATTGGTCAAGAATTGGCTAACATCAATCAGAAGCTCGGGCAATTGGCGAGAGGTAGGATAACTGATGATATCTATTTAGTTATTGGAAAGACTCCATTTGCCGAGGCCATTGCCGGATACCAGTTTCCTCACAATTTCCGTCTGCCAACTTTTTCTACATTCGATGGCTCGAGAGATCCCACAACCCACATCGGTTATTATCAGCAAACTATGGCAGTTGCAGGTAATTCTGATGAAATTCTTTATAGGGTCTTTGGTTCGTCTTTAACTGGAGAGGCATAGAAATGGTTCTCGAACCTCCCATCGGGAAGGATCGTGAATTTCGACGAGTTGGCACGCAAATTTATAGGACGATTTCAAAGTGGAATCCAAATCAAGAAGACCGAGGAAACCTTATTCACTATAAGACAAGGAAAGAGCGAATCGATTAGGGAATACCTGAAAAGATTCAACAGGGTTACAATGGAGATTGAGAATCTAGATGAGCAAGTAGCTAAAACTGCTTTGTTCACTGGTCTCACTAATCGAAGATTCTTGGAGTTATTACTTCAAGATATGCCCACAACTTATGCCGAGTTAGTATAGAGATGTCAAAAATAGGCTGAAGTCATGGAAATCTTAGATGCCCGCCAAGGGGACACTAAAGCCTCTGCAAAGGAGCAAAAGGCTCCTGAGAATAAGCAGAAGCCAAAGCAGAATTTTCGAGATCGAGTTGGAAAGCCTCATCAAGCGTGGTGGCAGAGATCTCCCAAAAAAAGTGAGTATACTCCATTAAATACTCCTCGAGCTAATATTCTGAACATTATCAAGAAGCAGAACATCTTGAAGTGGCCTCCGAAGCTTCCTTCAAAACCAGGGGAGTAGGATCAAGAAAAGTATTGCCGTTTCCATAAAGATTACGGTCATTATACCAATGATTGTAGACATTTAAAGGCAGATATAAGATTGATATCCCAAGAACATTTGTCCAGTTTCGTCAATAGAAGGCGAGAAGAACCACGCGATACAACAATAAAAAGGGACCATTTCGTTAGCCCATATCAACTGGCAGAGGCTCCTAAATCTAAGAAGGGTAAAGAGGTAATTGATGCTACTCGGTCACCGATCCTTACAATTTTTGGAGGTCCCAAGCCTAAATCACTCCGGAGGCTAAAAGAAAAATCAAAATTTGTTGAAACCGGAGAGATGCAGAAGCGTAAGAGACCAAATGGTGAGGGTTCGATCACCTTTGGAGAAGAAGATGAGAGAGGCATTTGTCTGCCTTATAATGATGCCATAGTCATCAAGGTAGAGATTGCACGCCGCGAAGTACACAAGGTGTTAGTTGACACCGGATCTGCTATAGATCTTCTTTTATCTTATGAAGCCTATCAAAAACTTAAGGTGGATGAAGACTTGATGGAACCATCATCCACACATCTATATGGCTTTGCAAGATCATCTGCAGTTACGGAAGGATCGGTCCAGTTGGACTTATCAATTGGAAGCTTCCCCAAGGAAGCCACCGTTTGGGTAAATTTCTTGGTAGTTCGGGAGCTCCTGGCTTACAACGTCATCCTCGGAAGACCATCCTTGTCAAAACTAGGTGCTATCGTTTCTACGAAGCACCTAAAAATAATGTTCCCGACTGAGATGGGAGTCGGTCAAGTTTCATCTGACCAGAGAATTTCTCGCCAATGTTATGTTGCATATTTAAAAGATAAGGAAGGGTCGAGAAAGATAACGGCGTTACCGATTGAAGTACAAGATGATCAGGATGAAGCAGAAATGCAAAGGCCCAAGCCAGTAGAAAAACTGGAGCAAATCCAGTTGTATCCCGGTGATGAAAAAAGAGTTACTTATATCGGGTCTAAGCAGCTGGAAGAATTCAAAGGGGAGTTGAAGTCTCTTCTTCAACAAAATAGTGACATGTTCGCGTGGTCTGCAAATGATATGCCAAGAATTGATAGGCATGTTACGGAACACAAACTTTGGCTAGATCCCAAGGTAAAACCAGTTATCTAGTGAAGGAGAAATTTCTCCATGGAAAAATAGGAAGTCGTTCGGGGCTAAGTCGAGAAGCAGAAAAGTTCTAGTTTCATCGAACCAATTGAATGCCCCATCTGGTTGGCCAACGCCGTGATGGTCAAAAAGGCAAACGGGAAGTGGAGAATGTATACAGATTACACAGACCTCAACAAGGCTTGCCCTAAAGATTGTTACCCGTTGCCTAGGATTGATATGTTGATAGATGCAACTGCAGGATATGAAACCTTGAGTTTCATGGATGCTTACTCAAGGTATAATCAAATCCTCATGAGTAGAGAGGATGAAAAGTTTACGGCTTTCATGACTGATCGTGAAAGTTTTTATTATAAAGTCATGCCATTCGGCCTGAAGAATGCAGGGGCTACTTACCAGAGGGCCGTCAACAAAATATTCAAGGATTTGATCGGGAAAAATGTTGAAGCTGATGTTGACGATATGCTGGTAAAGAGCATTGCAAGAACGAAACATATTGAAGATTTAACAGAGGTACTTTCGGTACTATGAAAATACCAGATGAAGCTGAATCCGGAGAAATGTGCCTTCGGAGTGTCATCAGGCAAATTCTTGGGCTTCATGGTATCAAAAAGGGGTATTGAGGCTAATCCAGCCAAAATACAAGCCTTGATTAACATGGAGGCTCCCAAAACTGTGAAACCCGGCCCTAACCTTAACCCGGATACTCTTGGATTGTAGGTCCGAAGACCCGAAGTAGAAGTGAAAGTCAACTATGGGCCATATTGGTGGAAGATATAGTGTTCGACTCCGAACCTTTGGAGATTGAAGATGATGCCCCATACTTGAAGACAATGTTAGATATAGAGAAGAGACTGCACCTTGATGAATAGAAGATTAGTTGATGACCTTAGAGCTTGGTGCGATATGATTTAAAGACATTTTTCCATGCTAGGTATGTTATAGAATATGTGTTTAAAGTTTCGTTTCATTCCGAGTAGTGGAAGACCCTCAAATCCCTATTTTTGGCCTTGCTGTCAGCCTGGGTCGAGTGCTTGGGTCGACTGGCCAATGCTACCCAGCCACTCAACCCAGAGTTGCTGAACTCGAACAGAATCTTCTGTTTTGAGAATCTTGCTATATACACCCCATGACTTCGTGATTTTAGTATCCCTAGCCTCCATAACACTTAGAGAATGAAGGGAAACCATCTCCAAGCCTCCAAGAGTGAAGAAGAAGACCTAATCTTGCAATCTTGCAAACTCTCTCTCTTGTTCTTCAATTAAAGGTTAGTAATCTATCTTTTATGTTAATGATTTATTCTTTCTATGATCACTCTCATCTCTGAACTGAGATTATGATGAAGATGCTGCAACCTTGTAGTCATATCTTTACAATCTCTTTTCATTCTCTTGTACTATGATCATCTCATTCATTCTTAACTTGATTCTTAAGATTTCTTCTTAAACTATGATAATATTTCCTATTTTGATATCATTCTAGCATTATAGATGCTTCTCTATGATTATTCATACCTCTGATCTACTGTGTTCTTGTACTAGAATGAGATCTAATCATCTCTAGTTCATCTCTTTCATTCATAGCATGTTTCCAATGAAAACTATGTTTTTTTACCAAAATAGAAACTATGGTTCTAAATTAGTAAGTAATGTTTTAATGGTGGTTTGATGTCTAAATTATGCTTTTTAGTCTTAGACTACTGTGTTAGACAATCCCTCCAAGTTTCGTCGCATTCCGGTTTGTGTAGCATAGGTTTCGGATCCAGATTCCCTTTTTATTTTCGGATTTGCTCTTGGGCAGGCTGGCCTGGGTCTCTGGCCAATGCTACCCAGCCAATAAACCCGCAACAACAGAATCTATTTTCTTCGTCCGATTTGATTCAAATCATGCTTATTCTTTTAGGACTACTTCCTAATGATTGTGTGATGCTATTCTAGGGTTTATTTGCTAACTTTGGATTCATCCTCTTGTCCATCCGGAATATTTCGGATCTATTTAAGGTAAGGAAAGTTGTTACCATATTAACATAGATTTGCATAGATTTAGTTTCTAATTTGGGAACTTCCTAAGAACTTGCCTTGTTGGGTTTCTTTTGAAACTCACTCCTTTTTGTACAATATCTTTTGTTAGACTATTCTACAGGTTTTGATGGCTATGAAGCGCAATATGAGGAAGCGCAAGATAAAGAAGCGTACCATAAGCAAAGTGTTGGCGATTACGAAGATTACTGTGAGGATCCCTCGAGTGGTCTCTCTTATTACCAGGATTAACCCTACTATGGAGTGGGAGCGTCTGAGCATCATCGATGAAGGCTACGTTTATGAGGACATCCTTTATAAAGTAGAAAAGACTCTAGATTAGTAAGATTATATCTTTCTTTCTTGTCTTTAGAATCAGTTGTAATCCCATTTGATTTTCGAACTACATTCCGCTGTACTCGTGGAGTGAGATTCCGCCTCACTCTACTTTTGATTTATATATCTATTGATATCTTTTCCGCACTCTGACGATTATCTCGTTACATATCTATGATTCATTTGAATAATATTGTTAACATTGATTTAGTCTTGTTCTTGATTATATTGTTGTGAATGTGGGAGGATGATTTCACTAACTACTGGATCTTGTGGACTGTGGATCACACACTCGGGTATGCCAGATAGGGTACCGGCTAGGTGGATGTGACAGAGTGGTATCAGAGCCCACAGTTCAAAGTGAAATCCTAACCACAGAAACAATGATAGAACATTCCCGAGTCATAAATCCAAAAGTGACTCAAGTATTCTTAGAAGCGAATAATAGAACACTTGAATTTGAAACTTAAAAGTGAAGAATAATATACTCTGAATAATACACAATAACTTTGATTTAACAAACATCACTAAGATGGTGAAACAAAAGTGAACTTCATTAATTCTAGGAAAGTTCTACAACAAGTTACATTTGAGAAACATAAAAGGAAATCCTAGTACAATCTATCTAAGACTACTATCTCTTCTCTCTCAGTGCTCTAATATCCTCTACAACCTGAGTCAACTGTGACTCCATCCTCTCCTGTCTCGCCTCTATCCTCCCTAACATGGAAGTCATAGAGGGCATCTGTGCACACAGCTCCGCAGTCTTTGGAATTGTTAGTGAAGGGCCTCCGGTCTCAAAGTGTGATGATGTGGGAATATCCTGATGACCCTGATCTGCCTCATGCATCTCAATGTCATCTCCTGCCTGGTCATCTATATTTGGACCCGCATCGTGATCACCATCATCTGGATCATCATCATCCTCATCAGTCTCGGGACCATCCTCATCATCTGACCTCTCGGTCTGAGTAATTTGCATACGCCAAATAGTCCTGGTTCCGATGGCATAGCCAAGCAATCGTCTCTGCATCGGTGTATCCTCCAGCCTCACACCGAAATGTTGGAAGATAAGTGTGAGTAGGAGACCGAAGAAAAGGTTCCGTACGCCCGGTGACATCACGACCTCTAGCATGATGTTCTGGATGATGAAGGAAAGATCAATCTCGAAACCCTGATATATGCGGTAAATCAGTAGCGCATCCATCACTGATACTCTCTCGTGATGCCCCGCCTTTGGGATGATATTGCGACCCACAATGCGACCGATGATTCTAGCCGAATCTGTCATCTGAGCACTAGTTCGTGGTGTGTAGCACCTATCATCTCTCCAAAGTGTGATGCAAACCTCATGCAGCTCTTGTGGTAGTAGGAAAGCATCTATCTCTTCCCCAGTCGGTATCCATACACACTCATGAGGATAGTGTGGTACCCTGAAAATCTCTGCCAGTGTACTAGTAGAAAATCGAATCCGTTTCTCTCGAACTGACTCTCTAGGATCAACTCGAATGGACCTCGTCTCCGACCCTCGTCGACTGATGTAAGGTTGCTGTAGAACAACCTCACTAAATCCGGGTAAACTGGAAGATCCTCAGTAAAAAGATGCGTCCACTCCATCGTATCAAATCTCTGACGGATCCGAAATGTGCTAAGCTGTCGTAGCCTGAGTAATCTACCATACTCAATCCGGCACCGCTCAAAGAAGGCCTCGTATAAGTACTCCGCTCGGGGTGTACTGAATAAGTCTATGTGGTTAACTTCGTCTGTCAACTCCAAAAGTGGAACCTAACCTCTAGCTCTGCCTCTCCTCCCACTCTGACATCCGCATGGAGGCATGATATCAATATAGCTGTAAGAAGACAAGAAGGGAATTGACATTAGTAGAATTTCAAAATTTAGCATGAAGGGTATTTTCATAATTTTTGAAATTTTTGATTGTTGCGAAATTTCAGTTTGAGCATACTAGCATGTGCATGATACTTAGAATAGTGTGTTAGCATGTTTTATTGGAGAAAAACTTATCAATTTGATGGATTAAAGGTAAAAATTCAGCAAGCATAGAAAGGGGGAAAATTCTCAAATTAGGTCAAAAATGCGATTTTTGAAGTTGGAATTGGCTTAATCGATTTAGATACGCAAGTTCTTCATATCATTGTAAGTATGTTGCAATTGATTTGAAGGCGAAACTCTTTGCAGTTTGAAAATGAGGGAAGATTTTCAAAAGAAGGTTTTTGGTTGAGAAATCGTTAGCAAGAAACCATGAAATCGATAGTGAGCATTGTAAAGACATGGCATTGTATTAAGATCACCTAGAACACATTCCTATATGTTCCTAGACATGTTCCCTAGCAATCCTAACAAGTAAATCGTGATATTTGGAAGAATACATTTCAGTTTTGAAGTTGTAAAGCAAGGAAATGAGAAATCTTACCTTAGATGATGTTGCAAGAATGTTGAAGACTTGTTCTTGAAGTTAAATGGACTAGAATGACTCTTGAAGACCTTAGAGAACCTTGCTCTAGAGCTCTCCCACGACGCTTGGTGTTTTGAAGTGAGAATGAAATGAAAAATGTGATTTTTAAGGTGTTTTTCACGCACTGTGTGCGTGGGTCGACTGCTTGGGTCGGATTGAAGACTCGACCCAGCCACTCGACCCAAGGTGTAAATTTTGGAGATTTGGCATAATTTTGGGATTTTGATATATAATTCTTGGGTGACTTTTCTGTGATTAAAGTGATGATTTTTAGCCTTATTTGGATATGCTAATACTAAGGTTAAGTGGTTATTGATGGTATATTGGAAATTTTCGGTATTTTTGACTTACTTTGATTTTGCAGAATGGTTGTGCTAAGGAATCGCAATATTGGTTCTAATACTACTGGAAATGAGGAAAAAGTACTTCATGGAGATACTCCTAATGGTAGCATTGGTCAGCACACTAATGTGAATGGTGATAATACGACCGGTATTCCTAATGCTCTGGAAGTGAACAATTTTCGTGATATTGCCAACATCATGGGCAACATCATGCAGCAGCAGTTGAATCAGTTCAACCAGATGATGATGGGTTTCATGACTCTTCATATTGAGACTCGTGCTGGTGTGAATGGAACTCTTCATACCGCAGTCCCTAATGCGGAAAGGTTAGCTGGAACTCCTCATACTCGTCTGATGGAAAGTTTTCTGAAGATGCAAGTGCCTTCTTTCACTGGTGTTACTAAGGACACTTTGTTTCCTAACAAGTGGCTGAGGGAATTAGAGAAAGCATTTCGTCACTTGCAGTGTTCTGAAGCACAGAAGATCTTGTTTGCCGACCAGAAGCTTCAGCAAGAGGCCGATGCTTGGTGGACCTCCACTTGTCCTATTTTGGAAACCTTGCATGTTGGTGGATTAACCTGGGAAATTTTCAAGGATGCATTTTGTAAGAACTATTTCCCTGAAGCAGTGACTGACGCTAAGGAAGCTGAGTTTATGGCCCTTACTCAAGGACCTTTGTTTGTATTGGAATATCAACAGAAGTTTGAGGAATTATTTTACTTTGCCCCTGATTCTGTAAGACCTGATCGTGCCAAGGCAAAGAAGTTTTTCAAGGGATTGCATCCTGCAATCAAGGCTTATTTTACTGTGATTTCGATTGAGAGCTACGCTCAGGTAGTTCAAGTTTCAAAGAAGATTGAAGAAACTGAGAAGGAAAGTGCACGTGTGCAAAGGACGTGGCAGCCAAGGAACAATGGTTTGGTTGACCATTCAGAAAGAAGATTCATTAGGCCTACTCCATATCCTACTCCTAGTTTTTAGCCTAGAAGTGTAAGCCAAAATTATAGTTTTGCACCAGCTGGACAGCAACGTGAATTCAGTGGGAACAGACCAATTGCGAATGTTCCAAGTGCTAAGCCAGTGAGTGTGAATCCTCGACCTATGGGTCCGAAGCCTCCAGTAGTAGTACCTTCAGTTGGACCGCCAGTTTGTTTCTTTTGTAAGCAGCCCGATCATTTTGCTCGTACTTGTTCAAGAAGTCTAATCAGCCCTATGCTCCTGTAGCGAATAGTGTATCTGCCCCTGTGCCTGGAAAAGTGTTTAGTATATCTGGTACTGAACAAGATGCAAGTCATGAAGTTGTGACAGGTACTTTGTTAATCGCTTCTATTCCTGCATTTGTATTGTATGATACGGGTGCATCTCATTCATTCATTTCGTCTGCATTCATTAAGAAGACTGACTTGTTACCTAAGAATTTGTCTAGTTGTTTAATGATTAGTACTCCTACTAGATCAGTTGTGAAACTAGATAAAGTGATAGAAGATTGTCCCATTTTGATTTGTGACAAGAAATTGAAAGCCAATTCAGTGATTCTTGACATGAAAGATTTTGATGTGATTCTTGGAATTGATTGGTTGACAGCCCATAAGGCCGTAATTGTTTGTTCTTCGAGGAAAATTCAATTTCAGATTAGTAGTAATTCAGCCTTTGAGTTTCAAGGTGACAAAGGAAGAGTTAGTAAGAAGACTTTGTCTGCTTTGATGCAAGTTTGTGCACTAGTGGAAAGTGCTACAGCTGAAAGTGAAGTCAAGGAAGTGAAAAACAAGCTTGAAGAAGTTGAAGTTGTTTGTGATTTCAAGGATGTCTTTCCGGATGATTTATCAGGATTACCTCCGGATAGAGAGTTGGAATTTTCGATTGAATTAATTCCAGGAGCCGCTCCGGTATCTAAAGCTCCATATAGAATGGCACCTACCGAGTTGAAAGAACTACAAGACCAACTGAATGAACTCTCAGATAAAGGTTATATACAGCCTAGTGTATCGCCTTGGGGAGCCCCAGTTTTGTTTGTTAAGAAGAAGGATGGTAGTATGCGTATGTGCATTGATTACCGTGAGTTCAACAAATTGACCATTAAGAATATGTATCCGCTGCCTCGGATTGATGATCTTTTCGACCAGTTAAGAGGTGCAGCAGTGTTCTCGAAGATTGATTTGAGATCCGGATATCATCAGTTGAAGGTGAAAGCTAGTGACATTTGTAAGACAGCTTTTAGGACAAGATATGGTCCTTTTGAGTTTAGAGTTATGCCTTTCGGTTTGACTAATGCTCCTGCTGTGTTTATGGACTTGATGAATCGAGTATTTCATGTTGTGTTAGATAAGTTCGTTATTGTCTTTATCGATGACATTTTGATTTACTCAAAGAGCGAAGAAAAGCATCGGAAGCATCTTGGTATTACTTTGCAAAGACTAAGAGATAAGAAGTTGTATGCCAAGTTTAGTAAGTGTGATTTCTTGCTTCCAAGAGTGGTATTTCTTGGTCATGTTGTTTCTGCTGAAGGTATTCGTGTCGATCCCGACAAGGTTAAGACAGTTGCCGAGTGGGAAAGACCGAAGACGATGTCTGAAATAAGAAGTTTCTTAGGTTTGGCTGGTTATTATAGGAGATTTATCGAGAACTTTTCAAAGTTGGCTGCTCCTATGACTAAGCTAACTAGGAAAGAAGAGAAGTTTGTTTGGTCTGACGCATGTAAGAAGAATTTTCAAGAATTGAAGGATAGATTGATAAGTGCCCCGGTTTTGACAATACCCGATAATTTCGGTGGTCTGACAGTCTATAATGATGCGTCTAAGATTGGTTTGGGTTGTGTTCTAATGCAACATGGGAAGGTGATAGCTTATGCTTCAAGGCAATTGAAGGTTTATGAGCGGAATTATCCCACTCATGATTTGGAACTTGCAGCCGTTGATTTTGCCCTAAAGATTTGGAGACATTACTTGTATGGTGAGAAGATTGCGATTTTCACAAATCATAAGAGCTTAAAGTATTGTTTTACCCAAAAGGAGTTAAATATGAGACAAAGAAGATGGTTGGTGTTAGTCTCTGATTATGATTGTGATATCCAGTATCATCCTGGTAAAGCAAATGTTGTTGCGGACGCTCTTAGTAAGAAAAGTAACAAAAAGGATCTAGATTTGAATGCTTTGAGCAACTCGTTGATGAAGTCAATCTCAGATTTTGAAATGGAAGTTGTTTTGCAAGGTCAGATGTTGTCAGCCATGACTATAAAATCCAGCTTTTACCTAACCTTGACCCAACCCGATCATTGTTGTGTTTGTAGGTCCGAAGACCCGAAGTGGTGGTAGAAGGGACTTATGGGCCCTACTGGTTGATGACGTAATGTCGGGATTCCAGTTTATGGACATTGATGATGCTGCTCCTTCCTTGAGCACAATACCAGTGTTAAGTTAGAATCTGCGCACTGATGAAGAGTGAGACAGTTGAGATATCAAACGGACTCCGGTGCAAAATCCGAAAGTACTCCCTAAAACTAGACCTCTTGAGTGAACTGTAGGAGAAAACCTCATGCAATTTGACCTTGTATAGACCTCCAAGTCCGCACCTAAAGTTGCTGAACTATTCTGTAAAATTCTGCAAAAACTGTTTTGGTCGATACTATTGGTCGATACTATCGACCAAATGTATCGACCAACAAGTTTGCTGAACCCAGATTTAAAGATTCTTGGAATATTCTTTTCTAATTATTTATTCCTCGAGACTGGAGCCCTATTCTCGCATTTTTAACATCTGGGAAAGTGGGAGAGCCTCCCAAGAACTCCTCCTTGGTAGTGGTGAAGCATTTTCTTCATCAATCATTGCCAACCACTCTTTCCTACTTTCTTGTTCCACTTTAAAGGTATGACTCTCTCTCTCCTAATCACTTTCTCACTCATCTTTCCTCTATTTCACTGTTCGGACCATGGCCAAGGTGCTACAACCTTGCATACACCTTGCAATGAACCTTCTAAACCCCATACAATGATGTTTTCACCGATATGACTATGATGGATTCACCTCATGATCATTAACTACACATTTCCACGATTTATTGCTTACCAACTTGCTTTATTTACCAAAACTGAGATGAAACTTATGACTAACCTAATCTATACCTTGCATATGAGTTCAATATTACTTCTAAATGATTCCCTACCTAATCCCCAATGTTTTCCCCCAATTTGCATTAAGATGTAGCCAATGCCATGATTTACAACTCTTAACCTTGGTATGTCAATTTGGTGATTTCCAAATGGACCATTGGATTATGAAAATTTCTTAATAATTAGTGTCCCCATGTTGTGTTTAGACTATCCTCCAAGTTTCGCGTCAATCCGAGACCCGGAAGACCAAATCTGGGCAAGAATCCAAAAAGCTAGCTTGCTGTCCTGGAATTGATTTGGTCGATACTATTGGTCGATACTATCGACCAAATGTATCGACCAATAGAGTTGCTGTCAGCAAATTTTGCCTAGTTCTAATTCGTTTGATCTCCAATTGTTCTGATTTCTTCTCTAACCTTTCATATATGCTTGTTTAGGATTTTAAGGCTATTTGGGCCACTTGCTTGTGATCTTGGACCATTCTCATCTCCGATTCAAAGTAAGGATAGTTATTGATACAATTACCTAAGATATGGAATCTTGACTTGGTATCCCTAACTTAGTAAATATAGTTTCTATTTCATATCCTTATCATGTTAGACTTGCTACATATGTCTTTGAAGAGTAGCTTTGTGTCTACATTATGTTATTTCAATGTCTTATCATGTTTATCAATTTCAATATATGATGACTTATGTCAATGTCATGAATTGAATGTTTATTATGATGTTGTATCTTGTGAACTGATATGATGAACTTGGGTATGTGATTGCTTAAGTATAACTTGAGATTGAGGGGTACCCTATTGGTGCTTCTGTCCTTGGACATCGGAGGGAATAGTATGGGATGTTCTCTGAAGGTGTCCATCGACGCTTCCCGGGTTATTGAATGACATACATAGGACTTGTCTAGATGTATGGCTAGGATGTCCCTATCATATCAGACCAGATTCGGAAGGGTATTGAGACCGAACCACCCGTGGTAGTGGTGTGGATTTGTGGGCGCTCAAGACCGGTATCCACTCCGTGAGAGGACATAAATTGCATTACGGTTACCCGAAAGGGGCCATGTATTGGTAGGGTTGCAAATGGCTAGACTTGGGCTCACGGGCACTCAAGACCGGTGAAATGATCTGTGAGAGGGACATGAGAGCTTCCCGTTTACCATTTGTGGATGACCAATAGGGTTGATGAGTCCGGTGAGTAATATCCATGACTCTAGAGTGAAGGATCCGGAGAGGGGAGGAATGGACGTATCTGGATCTGAGTTGATATGACTAAGTAGAAGACTTGCATTAGGCTAGGCTTTACTTTGACATGCGCCAATACTTAGACCAAACGGTGATGTGAGAGAGTGGTGACCGAAACCCCCAACCATGGATTTGTCCGAGAGGGATGCAGGACCCAATTTCCCCTGATGATGAGTGACTGAGACTACCCAAAGAAGTATGGTGCTCTGACTTAAAGCATGTCTACCGTAGATGACCAGCATATTTAGAATAAAATCATATTGCATTATATGCTTCATATCATCTGCATCATGTTATGATTATCTTGTGGTTTATGTGTGGTGGAATAACTTCCTTGCTGAGTTCTTTTGAACTCATTCCTTTATTGTTGCAATATTTTGTTAGGCTATTCTACAGGTGATTACTCTAATGACACCCTCCTTGAGGCGGACCCGGATACCTCATACTACTATCCGGAGGCTAGCTACACTGAAGACTTCGGTGACCATACCGAAGAAGATCACCCGGCGTACCAGGGTTCGCCCTGGAGTTCTATGGGAGAAGTCATGTTGGATCTCCATGGTCCTCACCTTTGAGGAGGACATATCCATTGTGGAGGAGACTGATGAGTAGTTACCCCTTCTTTTTGTGACAGTTAAACTTAGAAGAATTGTAATAACTTTAACTTACCTTCATAACTTGAGACTTGTACTTAACTAAATTTTGACCTCACTTCCGCTTGGTGAAGGAGTGGATTCCGCCCACTGCCTTCTTAATTTATCTGATTTGATATTTATTTCCGCACTCTGATTATCCTTGATATCTTATTCCTGAATTCTATTTTATTGATTGTAGCTTAATATTGATTGTTCATGATTGTGTTATTGTCGATGTGGCTGATGTGGTCTCTGAACTATGGATCTTCAGGGCTGTGGATCACATCCCGGGTATGCCAGATAGGGTACCGGCTGGGTGGATGTGACAGAGTGGTATCAGAGCCCCAGGTTCAATAAGGCCCTAACCACGGAAGCAATGATGGAACATTCCGAGTTACCGATCAAAAGGGTAACTCAACTATTTTTAGAGCTGAATAATAGATAACCGAGATTAGTAACTAAATAAATGAAACTTAACTGATTATGGAATAAGACACAATAATATAAGCAAAACAACTTGATCTCATTAATCACATAACAAAATTTTTACAAGTCTGAAAAAAGGTACATCTGGGAAACATAAAAAGGAAAATTCCTAATGCTATCTATCTAGGTGATCTACTCCGACGATCTGTCTGATCCCTCCTCGATCTGAACTCATCCTCGAGCCGTGTAAACCTGTCACCTAAAGTGTGCATGTATGTATCCATCCTCATCTGTCGAGCCTCGATCCTCTCGAGTATGGAATAAATCAAAGACTGATGAGAAGCCACACCTGAAGCCTCAGAAGTCTGGTGAGATGGACCTCCATCCTCGGAGAATCGTGGAGCAGGAATCTCCTCATGCCCCTGATCATCATCCTGAGCTGGAGCATCACCCTGATCATCATCATCTCCACGCTCATCTACATCCTCATCCTCGGCATCCCCATCTATGTCGGCCTCATCGTCTGATCTGACCACATTACCAAGCCCCATCTTCCTGATCGACCATGCACAGAGGTCCTCACCTATCTCTATATTAGGAATCATTAGTGTGTCCTCTAAATCCACCTAGAAGTACTAGAAGATGCATGTCAAGACCCGGACGAAAGCTAAGTTCCTGACCCCGGGAAACTCAACTCGGTCTATCATGATATGCTGCATGATGTGAGCCAAGTCTATCTGCACGCCAATGTAAATGCAATAGATGACTAGTGCCTCCATGATCGTCATCCTACTGTGATGCCCTGCCTTCGGAATAATGTTTCGCCCGACAAAGCGAGCGATGACTCGGGCAGATGGTAGCATAGAAGTGCCACTTCTGGGCATGAAGCAGTTCTCATCGTCCCATAGAGTCATGCATATCTCGTGTGTCTCGTATGGAATGAGACCCTCCAGAATGTCAGTGCGAGGAGGAATCCACCAACGAGAGTCTGGTACGGACGGCACCCCCAAGATCTCAGCCAACTCGCCGGTAGTGAATATGATCTCAATGCCTCTAACCACGGAGCTGATGACAATCCGAGGACCATCTCGCGGGTCATCCCGAATCGGTAGGTCAGGTTACTATAAAAGTACCTGACAAGCTTTGGGTAGACTGGATATGGCATAGTGTACAAAGGTAACCATCCCATCGCCTCTAACCTCTCCCGTATGCGAAAGGACTCTAGCTCATCTAAGACTACCAACCGCCCGTACCTCGTGCTTTGGAGCATGTCCTATACCTCTGTCAGCCCTCTGTCCTCCTCTAGGCATGATGGACCTACGAAGACAAGAAATAAATCTCATTTTGATTAGTTCCCTTGTTCATTTGTTAGATGAAGGGCATTTTTGTAATTTTTCGAAAATTTGAAATTGTTGCGAAAATGTGATTCGAACATACTAGCATGTGTGTAAGACATGGATAAACATGCTAGGATATTTCGTTTGGTGAAAATCTAACATCTTGGCCATGTAGAAGTGAAAATTCAGCAAGAAAAGTGAAGGAAAAATTCCTCTTTGGGCTATGTTTGTGATTTTTCAAAAGTTGGAATTTCGGCAAACCGAATGTGGGAACATCTTCCCCATGGTAAATTAGTCATGTGGGACTTGGTTTCATGTCAAAATCCATTTTGGTTTAAAAATGAGGCAAGTAATTGCAAAGTTGGGAATATTGAGATGAATAGTGATTTTTGGAACCTAAGAATGTGAAATCTTGTGTTTCATGCTTAGTTTAGCTTGTAAAATGGTGGGAGCATGTTTCTAAACATCCCTAGGCATGATTCTAACCATTAGCATCAACCATTTTGCAGTTTTGAAGAAAAACCATATCTTCGTAAATGAAAACACAAGAAGGGAGAAGAAGAGAATGACACTTACTTGTGTTGTTGATCAATGCAAGCTTGGAAGAGTAGTGGAAGCCTCAAATCACCCCTAAAACCATTAGGGACCTTAAGAAGAAGTTTTTCCCAGAGCCAAGTTGAAATGGAAATGTTTTGAAATGAAACGAATGGGCCTTATATTCTGTTTTTCGCGCAGAATGTTTTTGGTCGATACTATTGGTCGATGCCATCGACCAAATGTATCGACCAATAGGGAAAAATTTCTGCTTTTGGGCTTGTTGTGGAAATCTGATTTGTGATTGTTTCTTGTCAATGTTGGATTATAATCTTGCTATGTTGATGATTTTAAGCAAGATTTGGGCATTCTATTCTATTGATCAAGTGATTTTGACAAGTTAAATTTCGATGTTGTAAATTACAATGTTTGCAGAATGGTGCTTCTAAGGAATCGTTTGATTGGTTCTGATAATTCCGGAGTTGAAGATGTGCCTGCTGGGACCCTGGACCAGCAAAGACAAGGAGAGCACCCCACCCATAATGGAGTCCCCGATGCTCCTGAAATCGGAAGCTTCAGAGACATTGCTAGCATTATGACCAACATGATGCAGCAAGAAAAGTGCACTGATTCAATAAAATGATGACAGGATTTTTGGCTATGCGAGAAGAGAACCGAGCAAGTGGTTCAACAAACCCTGGCCGTGCAACTCCTTATGTGGAGAGGTCCACTGAGATCCCGCGTACCAAGCTGATGGAAAGTTTTCTTAAACTTCAAGTACCATCTTTTACCGGAATGACCAAGGACACCCTCTTTCCTAATAGATGGTTGAGAGAATTGGAAAAGGAATTTAGACACCTGCAGTGTTCAGATAATCAGAAGGTGTTGTTTGCAGAAACGAAGCTTCAACATGAAGCTGATGCATGGTGGACCTCCACCAGGCCTATTCTAGAGAACCTTCATGCTGGTGTGGTTACTTGGGAGTTGTTTAAGGATGCATTCTGTAGAAACTATTTCCCTGAGTCGGTGAAAGATGCCAAGGAGGCAAAATTTATGGCATTGGTGCAAGGTACCCTTTCTGTGCTGGAATACCAGTAGAAGTTTGAAGAACTCTTTTTCTTCGCTCCTGATTCCTTGAGTTCCGATGTTGCCAAGGCAAAGAAATTCTTCAAAGGGCTGCGACCTTCGATCAAAATCCACCTCACCGCCTTACCTCTTGGAGACTATGCTCAGGCCGTAGAGAATGCGAAGAAAATTGAGGAAACTGAGAAGGAGAATGCGTGAGCACAGAAACCTTGGCAATCCAGACCTTCTGGATTTGTTGATCGTACCGACCATCGCTTTGTGAGGCCTGCACCGTACCCCACTTCCACCTATCAGCCCCGGAGTGTTTGGCTGAGAACCAGTGCTGTTCATGTAGGCCAGTATGGCCAGACTAGTGGGACACGACCTGCAAGAATTGTTCAGCCTTCTCAACCTAGAATGGTACACCCCAGGCCTGCATTTCAGAGACCTCCAGTGGCAGCTACCTCTATTGGACCGAAGGATAATGTTTGCTTCTTTTGCAAATAGCCTGGCCATTTTGCCTGTCTCTGCCCCAAGAAGTTTGTTCAGCCCTGTGCTCCTGTTCAGAAGAGTGTCCCTACTCCTCGCCGCCGCGAGTCTTCAATATATCTGGTACTGACCAAGAAGCTTGTCATGATGTTGTTACAGGTACATTGTTAGTTGCTTCTTTACCAACATTTGTATTGTTTGATACGGGTGCATCTCATTCATTTGTTTCATCTAATTTTGTTATGAAGACTAACCTAACACCCAGATGTTTGTCTAGTTATTTGTCAATTTGTACCCCTGTTGGGTCTGCTGTTAAACTAGATAAAGTGTTAGAGGAATTGATTGGTTAACATCCTACAACGCTGTGATCTTGTGCTCTTCAATGAAGATCCAATTTCGATTGGAGGGAAATTCAGTTTTGGAGTTCCAAGGAAAGAAGGGAAGAGTGAGCAAGAAGACCTTGACCGCTTTAATGCAAGTCAACTCCCTGGTGGAAGATGCTTCATCTGGAAGCAAGGTCAAGGAAAAGAAAAGACTTGAAGATGTCAATGTGGTTTGTAACTTTGCTGATGTGTTTCCAGACGATCTATCAGGACTACCCTCTGATAGAGAGGTTGAGTTCTCTATAGACTTAACTCTTGGAGCGTCTCCGGTGTCTAAGGCTCCTTACAGGATGGCGCCTACCGAGCTAGAGGAGTTGCAAACTCAGCTAAATGAACTCTTGGATAGAGGTTTTGTGCAGCCAAGTGTGTCACCCTGGGGAGCTCCGGTCTTGTTCGTTAAGAAGAAAGACGGTAGTATGCGCCTATGCATTGACTACCGAGAGTTGAACAAGTTAACGATCAAGAATAGATACCCGTTGCCTCGGATTGATGACCTGTTTGACCAGTTGAAGGGCGCGTCTGTGTTCTCGAAGATTGACTTGAGATCGGGGTATCACCAATTGAAAGTGAAGTCTAGTGATATCTTTAAGACGGCGTTCCGCACGAGGTATGGACATTATGAATTCAAAGTTATGCCTTTTGGTTTAACGAATGCCCCTACCGTGTTGATGGACCTCATGAACCGGGTATTTCATGATGTGCTCGATAAGTTTGTGATCGTGTTCATTGATGACATCTTGATTTACTCGCAGAATGAGGAAGAGCATGCGGAACATCTAAACTTCACTTTGCAAAGGTTGAGAGAAAAGACACTCTATGCTAAGTTTAGCAAGTGTGACTTTTGGCTCTCAAGGGTAGTGTTTCTTGGCCATGTTGTTTCAGCCGAAGGTATTCGTGTTGACCCGGAAAAAGTGCAAACGGTCACCGATCACTGATTGGGAAATACCAAAGACCGTGACTAAGATAAGAAGTTTCCTTGGATTGGCAGGATACTACCGGAGATTTATCGAGAATTTTTCTAGGTTGGCTGCCCCTATGACTAAGCTAACAAGAAAGGAAGAGAAGTTCATCTGGACCGAGTCTTGCGAGAAGAATTTCGAGGAGCTGAAGGTTAGATTGACAAGCGCCCCGGTTTTAACTATACCTGATAGTTCCGGTGGGTTGACAGTCTACACCGATGCTTCCATGATCGGATTGGGTTGCGTGTTGATGCAACATGACAAAGTTGTGGCTTATGCCTCTCGGCAATTGAAGGACTATGAGTGGAATTATCCCACTCACGACTTAGAGCTTGCCGCCGTGGTTTTTGCTTTAAAGATTTGGAGACATTACCTATACGGTGAGAAGATCGCTATCTTCACAGATCATAAGAGTTTGAAATATTTCTTCACCCAGAAAGAGCTGAATATGAGACAAAGAAGATGGCTGGAGTTGGTTTCTCACTATGATTGTGACATCCAATATCACCCAGGTAAAGCAAATGAAGTTGAGGATGCTATTAGTAGGAAGAGTCAAAAGAAGGATCTGAACTTGTGTGCTTCGAGTCGACCTTTGTTGTTATCAATGGAAAGGTTTGGCTTAGAAGTGATTCCTGAGGGTTCGGATTGTGTTCTTTATGCCATGACGGCAAGATCCACCCTTAGAGACCGGATCGTCGCTTTGCAAAGTTCTGACCCTGAACTGAAAGAGAAGATTGAAAAGGTTGCCACAAATTCAGAGATGGACCCTGCTTTTAGTACATCTTTAGATAGTGCCTTATTGTTTAGAGGTAGACTCTGTGTGCCTGCTGTTGATGAAATCAGGAAGGAAATATTGAAAGAAGCACACCAGTCGATCTTTACAATACACCCTGGGGGTACCAAAATGTATAAAGACTTAAGGGAACATTTTTGGTGGAATAGCTTGAAAGCGGATGTTGAAGACTTTGTTGCCAAGTGCGAGACTTGTCAACGTGTTAAAGCCGTTCGCCAACCTCCGTCCGGATTGCTTCAGCCCCTTCCTGTTCCTAGTTTGAAGTGGGAAGATATCTCCATGGACTTCGTGACTAGCTTGCCGCGGACAAGTAAAGGAAATGACACTGTGTGGGTGGTTGTAGATAGGTTGACTAAGTCAACCCATTTCATACCTATGAAGATCACCTACACTTTGGACAAGCTAGCTAGACTCTATGTGGACAACGTGGTCCGTCTACACGGTGTGCCGGTGAGTATTGTGTCTGACCGTGATCCTAGGTTCACCTCAAGGTTTTGGAATGGATTGCAGAAAGCCTTGGGAACCCAATTAAATCTGAGTACAGCTCATCATCCCCAGTCTGATGGACAATCTGAGCGGACGATTCAAATTTTAGAAGATATGCTTAGATCTTGTGTGGTGGATTTGGGTGGAAATTGGGATGAACACTTAGCCTTAGTTGAGTTTGCCTATAACAACAGTTATCAATCAACAATAGGCATGGCCCCTTTTAAAGCTTTGTACGGTAACACTTGTAGAATGCCTTTGTATTGGACTGAGACAGGTGAAAGAAAAGTCTTAGGCACGGAAATGATTGAAGCTACAAGTGCTATGGTCGACATGATTAGAGAAAGGATTAAGTCTGCTCAGTCAAGACAGAAATCCTATGCCGACAAGAGAAGGACCGATATGGAATTTTCAATTGGAGAGAAAGCTTTCCTTAAAGTATCACCTATGAAAGGAGTGATGAGATTCAATGTGAGAGGAAAGCTTAGCCCCCGCTTCATCGAACCTTTTGAAATCTTGGAAAGGGTTGGACATGTTGCTTATCGCTTGGCCTTGCCTCCATCTCTTGCTGGAGTTCACAATGTGTTCCATGTTTTGATGCTTCGGAAGTACATAGAGAACCGGAACACATACTACAGCAAGCACCCGAAGGACTTAGTGCTGATCTTTCTTACGATGAAGGACCAGCTGAAATCCTAGATAAAAAGGACAAGCAGCTGCGGAATCGCACCATCCCTTTAGTGAAGATTCGGTGGAAGAACTATTCTGTATAGCCCTCCAAGTCCACACCTAAAGTTGTTGAACTATTCTGTAAAATTCTGCAGAACTGTTTTGGTCGATACTATTGGTCGATACTATCGACCAAATGTATCGACCAACAAGTTTGCTGAACCCAGATTTAAAGATTCTTGGAATATTCTTTTCTAATTATTTATTCCTCGAGACTGGAGCCCTATTCTCGCGTTTTTAACATCTAGGAACGTGGGAGAGCCTCCCAAGAACTCCTCCTTGTTAGTGGTGAAGCATCTTCTTCATCAATCATTGCCAACCACTCTTTCCTACTTTCTTGTTCCACTTTAAAGGTATGACTCTCTCTCTCCTAATCACTTTCTCACTCATCTTTCCTCTATTTCACTGTTGGGACCATGGCCAAGGTGCTGCAACCTTGCATACACCTTCTAAACCCCATACAATGATGTTTTCACCGATATGACTATGATGGATTCACCTCATGATCATTAACTACACATTTCCACGATTTATTGCTTACCAACTTGCTTTATTTACCAAAACTGAGACGAAGCTTATGACTAACCTAATCTATACCTTGCATATGAGTTCAATGTTACTTCTAAATGATTCCCTACCTAATCCCCCATGTTTTCCCCCAATTTGCATTAAGATGTAGCCAATGCCATGATTTACAACTCTTAACCTTGGTATGTCAATTTGGGGATTTCCAAATGGACCATTGGATTATGAAAATTTATTGATAATGAGTGTCCCCATGTTGTGTTTAGACTATCCTCCAAGTTTCGTGTCAATCCGAGACCCGGAAGACCAAATCTGGGCAAGAATCCAAAAAGCTAGCTTGGTGTCCTGGAATTGATTTGGTCGATACTATTGGTCGGTACTATCGACCAAATGTATCGACCAATAGAGTTGCTGTCAGCAACTTTTGCCTAGTTTTGATTCGTTTGATCTCCAATTGTTCTGTTTTCTTTTCTAACCTTTCATATATGCTTGTTTAGGACTTTAAGGCTATTTGGGCCACTTGCTTGTGATCTTGGACCATTCTCATCTCCGATTCAAGGTAAGGATAGTTATCGATACAATTACCTAAGATATGGAATCTTGACTTGGTATCCCTAACTTTGTAAATATAGTTTCTATTTCATATCCTTATCATGTTAGACTTGCTACATATGTCTTTCAACAGTAGCTTTGTGTCTACATTATGTTATTTCAATATCTTATCATGTTTATCAATTTCAATATATGATGACTTATGTCAATGTCATGAATTGAATGTTTATTATGATGTTGTATCTTGTGAACTGATATGATGAACTTGGGCATGTGATTGCTTAAGTATAACTTGAGATTGAGGGGTACCCTATTGGTGCTTCTGTCCTTGGACATCGGAGGGAATAGTATGGGATGTTCTTCGAAGGTGTCCATCGACGCTTCCTAGGTTATTGAATGACGTACATAGGACTTGTCTAGATGTATGGCTAGGATGTCCCTATCATATCAGACCAGATTCGGAAGGGCATTCAGACCGAACAACCCGTGGTAGTGGTGTGGATTTGTGGGCGCTCAAGACCGGTATCCACTCCGTGAGAGGACATAAATTGCATTACGGTTACCCGAAAGGGGCCATGTATTGGTAGGGTTGCAAATGGCTAGACTTGGGCTCACGGGCACTCAAGACCGGTGAAATGATCCGTGAGAGGGACGTGAGAGCTTCCCATTTACCATTTGTGGATGACCAATAGGGTTGATGAGTCCGGTGAGTAATGTCAGTGACTCTAGTGTATAGGATACGGGAAAGGATCCCGAGAGGGGAGGAATGGACATATCTTGAACTTACATGATATGATTAAGTAGATGACTTGTATTGGGCTAGGCTATACCTTGACGTGCACCAATACTTAGACCAAATGGTGATGTGAGAGAGTGGTGACCGAAACCCCCAACCATGGATTTGTCTGAGAGGGATGCAGGACCCAATTTACCCCGGTGATGAATGACTGAGACTACCCAAAGAAGTATGGTGCTATGACTTAAAGCATGTCTACCATAGATGACCAACATATTTAAAATAAAATCATATTGCATTATATGCTTCATATCATCTGCATCATGTTATGATTATCTTGTGGTTTATGTGTGGTGGAATAACTTCCTTGCTGAGTTCTTTTTAACTCATTCCTTTATTGTTGCAATATTTTGTTAGGCTATTCTACAGGTGATTACTCTGATGACACCCTCCCTGAGGCGGACCCGGATACCTCATACTACTATCCGTAGGCTAGCTACACTGAAGACTTCGGTGACCATACCGAAGAAGATCACCCAGCGTACCAGGGTTAGCCCTGGAGTTGTATGGGAGCAGTCATGTTGGATCTCCATGGTCCTCACCTTTGAGGAGGACATATCCATTGTGGAGGAGACTTATGAGTAGTTACCCCTTCTTTTTGTGACAGTTAACTTAGAAGAATTGTAATAACCTTAACTTACCTTCATAACTTGAGACTTGTACTTAACTAAATTTTGACCTCACTTCTGCTTGGTGAAGGAGTGGATTCCGCCCATTGCCTTCTTAATTTACATGATTTGATATTTATTTCCGCACTCTGATTATCCTTGATATCTTATTCCTGAATTCTATTATATTGATTGTAGCTTAATATTGATTGTTCATGATTGTGTTATTGTCGATGTGGCTGATGTGGTCTTTGGACTATGGATCTTCGGGGCTGTGGATCACATCCCAGGTATGCCAGATAGGGTATCGGCTAGGTGGATGTGACAATGACAGCAAGATCCACCCTTCGGGATCTAATTGTTGCCTTGCAAGATTCGGATCCGGAATTGAAAGAGAAGATAGAGAAGATAGAGAAGATTTCTTTAAATTCTGATTTGGACCCTAATTATAGTATATCTATGGATGGTGCTTTATTGTTTAGAGGAAGACTTTCTGCCTGCAGTTGAAGAAGTTAAGAAGGAAATTTTGAAGGAAGCACACCAGTCAATCTTTACCGTACATCCAGGAGGTACAAAGATGTATAAGGATTTGAAAGAACATTTTTGGTGGATTGGATTGAAGGATGATGTAGAAGATTTTGTAGCTAAGTGCGGGACTTGTCAACGTGTTAAAGCAATTCGACAACCTCCGTCTGGATTATTGCAGCCCCTACCCTTTCCTGGTTGGAAATGGGAGAACATTACTATGGACTTCGTGACTAGTTTGCCTCGAACGAGTAGAGGTAATGATACTGTGTGGGTAATTGTTGATAGATTGACCAAATCAGCCCATTTTATTCCTATGAAGATCACTCACACTACGGATAAGTTAGCTAGGCTTTATGTGGACAATGTTGTTCGTTTGCATGGAGTGCTTGTGAGTATTGTGTTTGATCGTGACTCTAGATTTACTTCCAGATTTTGGAATAGTTTGCAGAAAGCTTTGGGAACCCAGTTGAATTTGAGTACTGCTCACCACCCTCAGTCTGATGGACAGTCTGAGCGGACAATTCAGATTTTTGAAGATATGCTTAGATCGTGTGTTGTTGATATGAGTGGTAATTGGGATGAACATTTAGCTTTGGTTGAGTTTGCCTATAACAATAGGCATGGCTCCTTTTAAAGCTTTATATGGAAACACTTGTAGGACACCTCTGTATTGTACCGAAACTAGAGAAATGATTGAAGCTACAAGTGCAATGGTAGATATGATAAGAGAAAGGATTAAGACTGCTCAGTCAAGACAAAAATCTTATGCTGATAGAAGAAGGTTAGATTTGGAATTCAAGTTGGTGAGAACGTTTTTCTAAAGGTATCGCCTATGAAGGGTGTAATGAGGTTTAATGTTAAAGGAAAGCTTAGTCCTCGTTATATTGGACCTAATGAGATTCTTGAAAGGATTGGATCAGTTGCTTACCGTTTGGCATTGCCTCCATCACTCGCTGAGACTCATAATGTATTTCATGTTTCAATGCTTCAGAAGTATGTTGAGAACCCAAATCACATACTACAGCAAGAACCTGAAGGACTTTGTGCTGATTTATCTTATAAGGAAGAACCGGTTAAAATCTTGGATAGAAAGGACAAACAGTTAAGGAATCGAACTATCCCTTTGGTGAAGATTCAGTTGAAGAACCATACCCCTGAGGAAGCGTCTTGGGAGAAGGAAGAAGACATGAAGGAGAAGTTTCCTCATCTTTTTGGAAGTTCAGGTATACTATCATTTTTGAAGACGAAATTTCTTTTAAGGAGGGGGGAATGTGAAACACGGCCCTAACCTTAACCGGATACTCTTTGATTGTAGGTCCGAAGACCCGAAGTAGAAGTGAAAGTCAACTATGGGCCATATTGGTGGAAGATATAGTGTTCGACTCTGAACCTATGGAGATTGAAGATGATGCCCCATACTTGAAGACATTGTTAGATATAGAGAAGAGACTGCACCTTGATGAATAGAAGATTAGTTGATGACCTTAGAGCTTGGTGGGATATGATTTAAAGCCATTTTTCCATGCTAGGTATGTTATAGAATATGTGTTTAAAGTTTTATTTGATTCCGAGTAGTGGAAGACCCTCAAATCCCTATTTTTGGCCTTGCTATCAGCCTGGGTCAAGTGCTTGGGTCGACTGGCCAATGCTACCCAGCCAATCGACCCAGAGTTGCTGAACTCGAACAGAATCTTTTGTTTTGAGAATCTTGCTATATATACCCCATGACTTCGTGATTTTAGTATCCCTAGCCTCCATAACACTTAGAGAACGAAGGGAAACCATCTCCAGGCCTCCAAGAGTGAAGAAGAAGACTTAATCTTGCAATCTTGCAAACTCTCTCTCTTGTTCTTCAATTAAAGGTTAGTAATCTATCTTTTATGTTAATGATTTATTCTTTCTATGATCACTCTCAACTCTGAACTGAGATTATGATGAAGATGCTGCAACCTTGTAGTCATATCTTTACAATCTCTTTTCATTCTCTTGTACTATGATCATCTCATTCATTCTTAACTTGATTCTTAAGATTTCTTCTTAAACTATGATAATATTTCCTATTTTGATTCATTCTAGCATTATAGATGCTTCTCTATGATTATTCATACCTCTGATCTATTGTGTTCTTGTACTAGAATGAGATCTAATCATCTCTAGTTCATCTCTTTTATTCATAGCATGTTTCCAATGAAAACTATGTTTTTTTTTTACCAAAATAGAAACTATGGTTCTAAATTAGTAAGTAATGTTTTAATGGTGGTTTGATGTCTAAATTATGCTTTTTAATCTTAGAATACTGTGTTAGACAATCCCTCCAAGTTTCGTCGCATTCCGGTTTGTGTATGATGCGTCCAAAATCTGCTCAGCCCTTAAATATCCTTGTGATGACCTGCAAAACGAAAGCGTCAGATGTGGCCCGACCGCTGGGGTCGGGAGTCCACCTCCGAAGGCTAAGTCAGTTGATGAACTTAATCACAAACGGCTCTGCTAGAAGCACAGAGCTAAGGAATGAAGAACTAGGAAAGGTGATCTAGATAGCAGATCGCTGATAGTTTTGGTCTATCAGTATGTATCTGAACCTGAGTCTCAGATAGTATTCTTTCTTTTTCCATCTATCTCCCCTCACCTTGTATGGTAGTGAGGTTTATATAGAGTGTACCTTCGAATCTCCTTCGTTGGATGCACTTGAGCCTTCTTCGGGTAGTCGTTGGATCTTAACTGTTAGATCCGTTGAGCAATAGACTTCTACTAGTTTGGACTAGTAGAGGACTCCTGAGATAACCTTTAGGTTATGTGATGGTTATCCCTTCGATAATGATTATTCGCAGCCGTCAATTCGAGTCTGCCATCATTAGGGTAATTACCCTAATCCATAAGTAGGATTAGGGCATGCTTGCAGCCGAATAAGCTTTCTTCTTCAGCAAGCCATCTTCTAGATCCGGTTCGCTCAAGAGCGAGTCGGTTCTCTCCGTCTCGACCTGGGTCGAGGGTCGGACCAGGTATGAACCCGGTCTGATCATAATCTCTCCGTATCACGAGCCCCCCAGACCAAGCGTTCGGTCGATCCCGAGGGCTTAGTTTTTAATTGGGTTCGTCGTCAGGTGATAATCTATGTGTGCTTCACTAAATGTCATATCACATTTAATGCGGTGGTCACTTTTCCTCGAGCATTGTGAGTGTAAGGCCACGTATCTCCTTGCAGTTGATCTGTCGTGGCTCACGTCATCCAAGCGACGGTTTCCGAACGCCTATTTCGGATTCGTGAGTTCAAACTTTCAAAACGTCTTTCAATCTTGATCGTTGATTTTGAATCAATCTCGATCGTTCAGATTCCCGAACACTCGTGCGGGAGTTTTAAAAGCGGTTCGTTGTCTTCGTAGGTTTCATTCTTCCTATCTTGAATTTGAACCTTTGTTGTCTGCTTCGCGCCTTCTTGCTCTCAAGCTTCCGCCTCACTGAATCAGTAAGTTTACTGGTCTTTTTCTTTTTGTAGTTTACTGAAACAAGTAATGGCGGACGATAGGGCTTCTCTGGTACCCAGTGTTGGTAATAGCAGTGAGGCTCTTGCTTCTCCTACTCCCGAATAGTCGGATAGTGATAACAAAACCCTAACTGTCCTCTGGCGCGAGTTTGCTGAAGTTTCTCAAAAAGGTTTAGAAAGAAAAACCGAAACTTCTCCTGTCCTTCTCGAGTCTGGATCTTCCAAGATTGTCGAGTCTTCTAGGCAGCCTCAAACTTTCGGGTCCGATGGTGGACCTGGCTCTGTTCCCTCCATTTATAATGAGGAAACCCTTCTTTCAGCTATCCAAGATTTTGATTTTCCTTCCTCTTATCGGGTTAGGGCTCCCCACCCACGATGAGAGGGTTGATTCAACCCTTTCGGGTGAATTTTCTCTGTATATAGATGCACTGGAAAGCGGGGTTCGCTTTCCCTTTTTTAATCCTTTGTTCTCCGCAATTCTGAATCATTGGAACATTTGTCCTGGAATGCTCCTCCCCAATAGCTGGCGTCTCATCGTCGGCTTCTTGGGTTTGTGTTTTGAACTTGGCATTACTCCATCTCTTTCTCTCTTTGTACATTTTCATGTTCTTTCTATCTCCCATCCTCCCGGATGGGTTTTTCTGTCAAACCGCAATAAGGCTGAACTTGATTGGAGGGGCAGCATCCTTGTCAAAGGAACTTGCCCTTCTAACCACAAAAGATGGCACGAACGATACTTTTTCTGTCGAGCGCCTCCATCAGATCTTAACTTCCCAACCGTCTGGAGGAGGTGTACTTCTTCTTCCGAAAATAACCGAGGCCTTCCCTTATCCAGAGAAGACGAGGCGACCGTCAGGAAGATCAAATCCATTCCATGGTATCAAGAGATAAATGGACTTGAAGTGGAGTATAACTCCATCCTTCAGTACTGGGGCTTGGCTCATTGTGAGTTTCTAACCACCATCCTTTAATTTTACCGAAGTGATATGTCTTTAATTCTGACTCTTGTCATTCTTCTTTGCAGTGCCTCCAAGAATGAACCCTGAGAGCCTACGGGTGAAGGCCGCTAGGGCCGTTGTGACAGCCGAGCAACGATCACCCAGAGCCATGACCGTAGATCAAGAGGCTTCGGTTCCCTCTCCCGACCCCTCTTATAGGGGAATCAGGAATATCAGGCCCGTCGCTGATGCTTCGGGTAAAGGGAAAAAACCGATGGTGGAGAGGTCCAATGTCTCTTCCTCCATCCGAACCAAAAGGAGGCATGACACAATTGATGCTTCCTCCAATAAAAAATCCAAAGCTTCAACGGATTGTGAGGAGGTCTTCGCCCCCCAGTGGACCCTAAAGTTGACCGACAGGGTGACTCGGGATCCTGAGAAAGCTGCAGAATGGAGCTCCCTCAGTCTTGCTCCTTCTGATCGCCAGGAATTTGAAGCCCTGGATGACACCTCCCTTGTTAGTCAATCTACAAGGTACCGGTCTTCTTGCTTACTTATTTTTTCATAATTTCTTATGACTTCTTCTGATATTTTCCGCCTTCCCAGGAATGCTGTGTTGAGCTTTTATCAACACATGGAAGCATTGAGCCGGGTTGGTCGCACCAGCTCCTTGCTGCAAACCTGTGAAGAGAATTTGGCCAAGGCCAATTCTGAAATAGACCAGCTGACTGCAGCTGCCGTGGAGCTGCAGAAAAAGCATGAGGAAGAAGTGATCTCCCTCAAGGAGGCCCTCGAAGCTTCGAAGATTCGTGCCGCTGCTGCCTAGCGCGAGGGCCGGAAGCAAAAAGCAGCTACCACGTTGTTTGGTGACAGGCTTGAATTCAAAAGTAGGGAGCTCGAAGAACATCTAAAGTTGGCGAAAAGGTGGAGAAATTCATGCTTGAGTCAATTATATACCGGTTCGGAATGCCAAAAATAATCGTTACCGATCATGGCACCCAATTCGACTGTCAACAATTTGAACAATTCTGTTGAACTTATTTGATCGAGCATCGTATGTCATCAGTGGCATACCCCCAACGCAATGGTCAGGTAGAAGTTACAAACCGAACACTATTTGAAGGAATAAAGAGAAGACTCGAAGCTGATAAAGCCTTGTGGGTCGAGGAATTGCAGAATGTACTGTGGGCCTACCGAACTACGGTTCGGACACCTACAGGAGAATCTCCTTTTAAACTGGCATACGGATATGAAGCATTGGCACATGTGGAAGTAATGGCTGGAACACTACGGGACAGAGAATTCGAAGAAAAAGCGAATGAACAAGGACTTCCTGATAGCCTCGATGTATTGGATGAGGTTCGTGCAAAAGCGATAGCACGAACCCAACATTATCAACGGAGGATAGTGACACATTATAATTCCCGAATAAAGAACTGTCGGTACTCAGCAGAAGAAATGGTATTGAGAAATACCTCAGCTTCAGATCCACGCCATCAGAGGAAATTGGACCCTTCCTGGGAAGGACCATATATGGTTATCAAACCAGTCGGCTCGGGGGCTTACAAGCTGAAGAAATTGACAACTCAGAAAGAGTTGGATCGTTCGTGGAATGCCAGGCATCTGAAGAAATATTATCCTTGAAGATTATCATTTTCATTCACGATGTAACAAATTTCAAACTCAATCAATACAATTTTTAGTTATCAACATACTGTCTTTTGATTGGGGGCATCATACAACACATTCGAGGAACAGATCTAGCGACCAAATCACAAGGCATCGGTTTAAAACCCGAGTGAGTTTCTTCTACAAGGCATTGGTTTAAAACCCGAGTGAGTTCCTTCTACAAGGCATCGGTTTAAAACCCGAGTGAGTTCCTTCTACAAGGCATCGGTTTAAAACCCGAGTGAGTTCCTTCTACAAGGCATCGGTTTAAAACCCGAGTGAGTTCCTTCTACAAGGCATCGGTTTAAAACCCGAGTGAGTTCCTTCTACAAGGCATCGGTTTAAAACCCGAGTGAGTTCCTTCTTAGACTTATTGAATTTCTCCAGAAATTCTTAAGTAAAGGCATCGGTTTAAAACTCGAGTGAGTTCCTTCTACAAGGCATCGGTTTAAAACCCGTGTGAGTTCCTTCTACAAGGCATCGGTTTAAAACCCGAGTGAGTTCCTTCCAAGATTTATTGAATTTATACGGAAATCTCTAAGTAAAGGCATTGTATTGAACAACTAAGACCTACTGCAACAATGACTCAAGTGATTGAAAAAGTTCAAAGATGATGTTAATTCTTTATTTCTTTAAACGACCAGAGAGGCCAACCTTTAAATCAAGCATACATATGAGACAACAAGTGTTGGGGTACAATCTTCGCTCGGTCAAAAAAGAAAGTCATCATTAGTGATCATTAAGAAGTTAAACAAGATCGAAGGAGCTTTGCCAGAAGTAACACAGAGTCAAGAAGCAGCATAGATTCAAGAAGAAGAAGAAGGAGAACAGAGTCGGGAAAGCACATGTCATCAAAATCCTCTGCAATTCCATACTCTTTATCCAGCTTGATCGGAAGTCTGATCTTTGATCGAACCTGCAGTCAAGGCAAGATCTTCATAACTAAAAAAAGAATCCCTGGAGAGGAGCATAAGGAGGAGAATCATCAAGATAATGCAGGATATCCGGATCTGGAGGTGGAAGGTCTGTCACATCCTTGGTCCAGGCAGGAAGAGGAAGTCCCAGCTTGGCAAACACTTCAAGATGACAATTGGCGCGATGGGGAGTCGTGTTGAAATAAGGATTTCTCCTTAATATCGATTCCCATACTTCGTTTTCACCATCCCGGTATGCCTGCAAGTTATAAGTGTTCAGCGTATCAACAAAAGGCTTACTATGCAAATATTTGAAGATGCAGGCCCTGCGAACATCAGTTGGGAGGCACTCGAGCAAAGGGATAATAGCTTGCCTTTGGGGTAACGCTTCAGACTCTTTCGCCCCTGACTTCCCTACTTCCCATTCCAGCCGCCGGATCTTCTCCCTGGCATCATCCAAATCCGAATGAAGATGTTTGATCACGGAATTCTTCTCTCCTGCAACCTCCCAAGCTAAGTTTCCAAGACAAGTAATTTCAGCGTCTTTGGCTTTGGAGTCTTCCCGAAGCCTGGAAACTTCATCACTCAGTCTACTGAGTCTAGAGGCTGCTTTCACTTGATTGTGGAAGTTACCAGTGAGACTCCTGCAACAACTTCCGAGTTAGTCATGAGCAAAAGAAAAATCTTCAGAACAAAAAGGTAATGAAGAAAAACTTACATCACCAGTGACTTCATAAAGTCACTGTTTGGAATGGTGGAGAGGAATCTGCTCTTGGCAGGCATTTGAACAGCAGTGCACCACTACAGTGCCTCGTCAAAATCGCTTGACACTAAGTCAGACCTCCTCGACGAACAAAAAGGATGAGCTACATCATCCGCCAACCTAGGGCGCTTCCTGGTGGCAAAATCCTCCAGCTCCAGAGAAGGAGAGGAGGAGGATGCCAAACAAGCCTTAGAGTTGAAAATAGAAGTAGCACCTCCAGGGACCGCATCTTCCTTAGATGCCAACATAGTTGCCTCAGATGCCCGAAGGGTCTTCATCAGGGAAGATTGAACAGTCTCTGCGACAGGGGCATCCACAGTACAAACAGCAACTGAGGGAGCCACATCGTCCTTATGAGACCGAGTGGTCTCTTCAGGCAGAGGGAGCGTGGGAGAAACATCAGCTGAAATTGTGGGAATCTGATCTGAAGATTCACCAACAACAGTGTCTTCACGTTTAGATGATTCGCCAATGGCAACCACCTCGGAAGAAGAAACTGTCATCTGTACAGGGGCAGTTTTCTTGCAGAAATTTGCCCTAATAAAGTTCAAGTTAATTCTGTGACGCACTGCAAATACAAAAAAGCAGTGTCAGTACAAGAATCCAGCAAACATACAGAAAAGGGAAAACCCTAGATCTCTGTTAAGTGTGAACTTGTCACGCCCTCCCAGCCGGTACCCTATCTGGCATACCCGAGAGTGTGATCCACAGCCCGAAGATCAGGTATCGAGTGATCAACCTCCCACATAAACAATAACATAATCATGAACAACCATAACAAGAGTGCGGAAGATAAATCATAGATTCAATAAAGAAAGAATGAATCGTAAACGAAACGGAATAATAGATATAATCAGAGTGTCAACAGATAAGTAAAGTGAAGCAAAAATCCCACTTTACATCCAGCGGAAAAGTAGCTCGAAAGAATAAACTAGATAAAAGCTAATCCCAGTAGCAAGTACATTGGGTAACTAAATTATTCTCCACTTTGTAGACGACATCCTTGTAGGTGTAGATCTCATAAATAGCACAAGGACGCTTCCACTCAATGGTCGGACTAAGCATCGTACGGAGCATAACCACCCGTGGGATCTTCAGAGTAATTGTGGTAACCGCAATCACCTTCCTGGAGATATGTCTCTTCGCCTTGCGCTTCCTCATAGGGACCGTCATAGTATTCCGTACTGCAGGGATAGTCTAACAACATTGTACAATAAAGGAATGAGTTTCAAAGAAACTCGGTAAAGCGATTAAAATCCATAATAACATAAATGGCGAGAATTCCAGAACAAACATAAATGCAATATGATATGAGACAAACAATGAATGAATGATTCTAACTCTATGTATCTTTGGTCTCTATTGGCGAGACATGCTTTAAGTCATAGCACCGTACTTCTTTAGGAAAGTCCACTCACATCCTCAACCATTTAAGATATCTTGGATTCCCTCCAACCATTTAAGATATCTCGGGCGACCGATTGGTAATGGGTCCTTCATCCCTCAGGACAAACCTTGGCGGGGGTTAAGTCAACACACTCTCTCACAACCATTTGGTATAAATCTTGGCGCATGTCGGGGGTAATACCTAGCCAAATGCAAGTCTTCTACTTGGTTACATCAAGTCAGATCCAGATACTTCCATTCCTCGTCCCGACGATCCTTTCCGGTATCCTTCACACTAGAGTCCTCATAGTCCACGACTACGGACTCACCAACCCTATCGATCATCCACATATGGTAAACGGGAAGCTCTCACGTCCTTTCACGGGTTGGTTACCGGTCTTAAGCGCCCGTGAGCCCAAGTCTAACCATATGCAACCCTATCAATAAATGGCCCCCACAATGTGATTCCTGTCCTCTCACGGGTTGGTTACCGGTCTTGAGCGCCCATGAATCCCCATTGCTACCACGGGTCGTTCGGTCTCAATACCCCTCCGATTAGGGTCGACATAACAGGACATCCTAGCCAAACACTACTAGACAATCCTATATATGTCATCCAACGGTTTAGGAAGGTGTCCAGAGGGCATCTCCGGAAACATCCCATAATATTCCCGTAGTAGTCCAAGGACAGAAGTGTCAAAAGGACACCTCTCCTTTCCAAACCATACGTAAGCATACACATGCATCAACTCATATCATCACATATATGGTAACTCCATATATGGAAAGAAATCAATATTTACAATCATTTGTATAACATTGGTAAGTAAATCATACATGAATCAATTCAATATGAATAAGTAATGCTACTGTAATCAAAGTTATGCAACAGTAGTATATCATTGTAAGAATCTAATTTAAGAAACATATTAATGATATTCAAATATAGAAACTAGATTCATGCTATCTATGTAATTAAGGAAATAACCATCCTTACCTTTTATAACTCGCAAAGAATCCTAAGAAATCAAGTAAGATCTTGGCAAACTTGAGAAGAAGGTCCTAAACAAGTATATACAACATATTAGGAAAGATCCCTAACAGAAAATATAGCAAAACATCCGAAACGGACCAATTCTGGAGTTCTTTGTACTCATTGGTCGAGTGGATTGGTCGAATGGTCCGATCGACCAATCAGTCGACCAATGCAGACAGTAGCTTATAAAATCAGAGTTTTGAGATATGAAATCCGAATTTGGTGGTTCAAAAGGGTACTAATCAAGGGGTAGACTACATCAGTAGTATTCTAGCATATAGGGGACCTCAAAACACTAATCAAATCAAGGTATCAAGATCCAAATTAGGAAACAAAAAGTTACCATAAATAAATCAAACATGGATCTTGATAAATTTTGAAATAGAAAACAAGGACAAGAACAATAGGAGGATGGATCATTGCTTTCGGTAATGAAAACATGAAAACATGCATAGGTCTTCATGGAATAAGGCTTAGAAGCATAAATCTAAATAAGGAAATAAAACCTACCATATATGTACTATCATGCATCATGAAGAACACATAGTAAGGTAGAAGAGAACAACTAGAATTCTATGGATTATGGATCATAGAAAGAAAACACAACCATTAACCACTAACATGATCAATGAAAGAAGATCCAAAGAGATCGGAATTCAGATTAGGAAATTAACGAGAGATTAAATCATGGTTTGATCATGAATCCTTCAAAAGCTTGCAATGATCATGGTTAAGATCATTGTTCTAGCCTTAAATCCTTAGGATGATCATGAGAACATGTTCGAGAGATGTTTGCAACGAGAGGATGCAGCATCTCTTCTCTTGTCTCAACTCAAAAAGGAAAGAAAAACAAAGATGGAGGAGAAGAAGAGAGAGTAGACATACCTTTTGATGCAAAAAGAAGAGTTCCGACGAAGATCCGCCAAGAAAACTCCAAGGATGCAAGAGAGATGACTTGCGAGAGGTCTTTGGTTCGTTCCGAGAGGGTTTGGAGGCAGCAAATACGAAGTGGACTCGAGGTTAGACTTAAATAGAGCAAGAATCAACCTAATTGCCAAAGACTGACACCCATTGGTCGAGTGGATTGGTCGACTGGCCCGATCGACCAATCGGTCGACCAATGCGGCAGCAAGGCCAAAACAGGGAATTGAAGGCCCAGATCAAATCCAAACCTAAAGAGGTTTTGCACACAAGTCAAGTGACTCACCTAGTAGGTAGAAATGCCTTCAAACCAAGATAGAGATCACTCCAAGTCCATCAACTAATTAGATCTTCATCAGGATTCTGTTTCCATAAATAGAACCTCATCATCAACCTTCATGGATTCAAAGCCGGACACCAAGTCCTCTCTTGGGATGGCCCAAAGCTGACTTCTTACTTTACTTCGGGTCATCGGACCTACAAATAACAAGGTTTCCGGGTCAAGGTTAGGGCTGGGTTTCACATTCTCTCCCCCCTTAAAGAAATTTCGTCCCCGAAATTGAAAGCGTACTGTGCTTCCAAAGAGGTAAGGAAACTTCTCCTTCATGTCTTCTTCCTTCTCCCAAGAAGCTTCTTCAGGGGTATGGTTCTTCCACCGAATCTTCACCAAAGGAATGGCGCGATTCCATGTTGCTTGTCCTTCCTATCCAGGATTTCGGCCGGTTCTTCATCATAGGTCAAATCAGCACTAAGTCCTTCGGGTGCTTGCTGCAAAATGTGTTCCGGATTCTCTATGTATTTTCGGAGCATCGAAATATGGAACACATTGTGCACACCAGCAAGAGACGGAGGTAATGCTAATCGATACGCAACTGGTCCAACCTTTTCCAAAATCTCGAAAGGTCCAATGTAACGAGGGCTAAGCTTTCCCTTAACATTGAATCTCATCACACCCTTCATTGGTGAGACCTTGAGAAAGACTTTCTCTCCAACTTGAAATTCCAAATCGGTCCTTCTCTTATCGGCATAAGATTTCTGTCTCGATTGAGGCGAGACTTAATCCTTTCTCTTATCATATCTACCATAGCACTTGTAGCTTCAATCATCTCGGGACCTAAGACTTTTCTTTCACCTGTCTCGATCCAGTACAAAGGTGTCCTACAAGTACTACCATACAAAGCCCTGAATGGAGCCATGCCTATTGTTGCTTGATAAGCTGTTGTTATAGGCAAACTCAACCAAAGCTAGGTGTTCATCCCAATTACCACCCATATCCACCACACAAGATCTGAGCATGTCTTCCAATGTCTGAATTGTCCGCTCGGATTGTCCATCGGATTGTGGATGATGAGCTGTACTCAAGTTCAATTGGGTTCCCAAGGCCTTCTGCAAACTATTCCAAAACCTTGAGGTGAACCTAGGATCACGATCCGAAACAATACTCAATGGCACACCATGCGGACGAACCACATTATCCACATAAAGCCTTGCTAGCTTATCCGAGTATGAGTGATCTTCATAGGAATGAAATGGGCTGATTTGGTCAACCTATCAACAATCACCCACACGGTGTCATTGCCTTTACTTGTCCGAGGCAAGCTAGTCACAAAGTCCATGGAGATATCTTCCCACTTCCAACTAGGAATAGGAAGGGGTTGAAGTAATCCAGATGGAGGTTGTCGGACGGCTTTCACACGTTGGCAAGTCTCACACTTGGCAACAAAATCGTCAACATCCGCCTTTAGACCAATCCACCAAAAATGTTCCTTCAAGTCCTTGTACATCTTGGTGCTTCCGGGTGTCTGATAAAGACCGAGTTGGTGTGCTTCCTTCAATATTTCATTCTTAACTTCATCGTTTGCAGGCACACACGGTCTTCCTCTAAACAACAAAGCACCATCCATGGATATACCAAAGTCGGGGTCCGACTCGGGATTCGAAGAAATCTTCTCAACTTTGGTCAAAAACTCTTGATCGGAACTCTGCAGGGGCAACAATCTTATCTCTAAGACCAGATCTTGCCGTCATGGCGAAAGAATAAAATCAGAATTCTCGAGAACGATTTCCAAATCAAAATTCTCAATAGAAGACCACAATGGTAAACTCAAAGCATTCAAATCCAAAGTCTTCTTACGGTTCTTCCTACTAAGAGCATCGGCAACAACATTTGCTTTCCCGGGATGATCTTGAATATCACAATCATAATCGGAGACGAGTTCCAACCATCTCCTTTGTCTCATGTTCAACTCCTTTTGGGTAAAGAAGTATTTCAAACTCTTATGATCCGTGAAAATGGCAATCTTCTCACCGTAAAGATAATGTCTCCAAATCTTCAAAGCAAAGACAACGGCGGCAAGTTCTAGATCGTGAGTGGGGTAATTCCGCTCATAATCCTTCAATTGCCGAGAAGCATAGGCTACGACCTTGCCATGTTGCATCAGTACACAACCCAAACCAATCTTTGACGCATCGGTATAAGCTGTCATACCACCGGAACTATCGGGTATAGTCAAAACCGGGGCACTTGTCAATCTATCCTTCAACTCTTGGAAATTCTTCTCACGGGCGTCGGACCAAACAAACTTCTCTTCTTTCCTGGTCAACTTAGTCATAGGAGCAGCCAACCGAGAAAAGTTCTCAATAAACCTTCGGTAGTAACCCGCCAATCCAAGAAAACTTCTTATTTCCGTTCACGACTTCGGTCTCTCCCAATCAGCCACAGCTTGGACCTTTTCGGGATCGACACGAATACCTTCGGCTGAAACTACATGACCAAGGAAAACCACTCTCTTAAGCCGGAAATCACACTTGCTAAACTTAGCAAACAACTTCTTTTCCCGCAACCTTTGCAAAGTGAAACTTAGATGACTCGCATGCTCTTCTTCGCTCTTCGAATAGATCAAGATGTCATCAATGAAAACAATCACAAACTTATCAAGCACATCATGAAATACTCGGTTCATGAGGTCCATGAACACCGCAGGAGCATTGGTCAATCCGAAAGGCATGACTCTAAACTCGTAGTGACCATACCGCGTTCGGAAAGCTGTCTTGAAGATATCACTAGACTTCACTTTCAATTGGTGATATCCGGACCTTAAGTCAATCTTTGAGAACACAACTGCACCCTTCAACTGATCGAAGAGATCATCGATTACGGGCGGTGGATATCTATTCTTGATAGTCAACTTATTCAACTCACGGTAGTCGATGCACAAGCGCATACTACCATCTTTCTTCTTGACGAACAAGACCGGAGCTCCCCAAGGTGACACACTAGGCTGCACGAAACCTCTATCAATGAGCTCATTCAACTGATTTTGCAACTCTTTCAACTCAGTAGGAGCCATCCTATACGGAGCTTTAGATACGGGAGCGGCACCGGGGACGAGATCAATAGAGAATTCGACATCTCTGTCCGGAGGCACTCCGATAGATCATCGGGGAAGACATCAACAAAGTCGCAGGACAACTCGACTTCGTCGACTCTTTTCTCCACTATACCCTTGCCTTGGGATGAAGCATCATCCACTAGGGCATAGACTTGCATCGGTGCGAGACAGCACCTTCTTACAAACCCTTCTCTTTTCACCTTGAAATTCAAAGACCGGACTTCCACATATATGGAACTGAATCTTCTTTGAGGAACAAAGGAACACGGCTTTATGGGCTGTCAACCAATCAATTCCCAAAATAACATCGAAGTCCTTCATGTCAAGAATCACAAAATTGGCTTCCAAGTTCTTCTCACCAATCAACACGGGACATTTAGATAACCCCTTATCTAGTTTCACAACAGGACCAGTAGGTGTACTAATCAATAAACAACTAGACAACTTCTCGGGGATTAGGTTAGTCTTCTTGATGAATGCGAGATGACATGAACAGAATGAGATGCACCCGTATCAAATAAGACAAATGCGAAATAGAAGCAACTAACAATGTACCTGTAATCACATCATGGCTTGGATCTTGCTCGATCTTGGAAATACTGAAAACTCTACGAGAGGGAGGAGCGGGAGCACTCTTCACCTTTGGGGGCGGGCTCTTTGGGGCGGGCCGCTCCGGACGAGCACGAGCAAAATGACCAGCTTGCTTGCGGTAGAAGCAAACGGGATTCTTTGGATCCAACGGGGGTGGCTGCAATGAGAGGACTTCGAACAAAAGGCCTTGCACTCGCACTTGCACTTGCACTTGCATTTGCTGGTGATCGGTTTCCGCCATCTTTGTTTAAAGCGGCGGGCGGGCTGCTGAAAACCCGTGTTCGACCTACACTCTTAGCACGAAAGGTAGGAGTGGGGTAGGGTGTAGGTCTCACATAACGACGGTCATTGCGATCCACCAAACCAGAATTCCTTGACGCCAAGGCTTTTGCACACGAGCACTTTCCTTCTCTGTTTCTTCCAACTTCTTCGAGTTCTGCACCACTTGAGCATAGCTCACTATAGGCTGGAATTTGTGAGATAAGCTTTAATGGCGGGCGCAGATCCTTTGAAGAACTTCTTTGCTTTGGCGAGGTCTTCCTTCAAAGAATGCTGGAGCAAAGAAATGAAGCTCCTCGAACTTCTGTTGGTACTCCAACACGAGACAAAGTTCCTTGAGTCGGAATCATAAACTCGGCTTCCTTTGCATCCTTCACCGCCTCGGGAAAGTAGTTCATACAAAAAGCCTCTTTGAATAACTCCCAAGTTACAACTCCTGCATGCAAACCTTCCAAAAGCAGGACGAGTGGAGATCCACCATGCATCGGCTTCTTGTTGCAACCTACGCTCAAGCAAACAAAATCTTACGAGCTTCCGAGCATTGCGAGATGCCGGAAAGCCTTCTCCAACTCACGAAGCCACTTGTTAGGAAACAAGGGGTCCTTGGTAACACCGGTAAAAGTGGGTACTTGCATCTTGAGAAAACTCTCCATCGAAGCGAGTATGAGGAGTTCCAGCTAAACCTCCCGCATTCGGGACTGCGGCATGAGGATTCACATTAGCACCAGCCCGGGTCTCATTATGCGAGTCATGAAACCCACCAACATCTGGTTGAAGCGAGCTGCTTCTTCTTTGCATCATATTGCCCATAATATTGGCAATATCTCTGAAACTTCCAACATTCGGGGCACCGGGGGATCTCATGAGTACCACGATCAGCATTTGGTATCTCACCACCTCCATGAGGTACTTCACCACCTCCCCGAGGTATTTCACCACCTCCATGACCACTTGGATTCACCACGCCCACTTCTCGGAGTAACCATTACGCAAAAACCGAGAACATCAAAATACCGAATTTCGAAGATTCAACATAAACCACAAGTCCAAATGATTTGAAAACTTAAATCATGCTCAAATATATCCATATAGTCATCAAACAATATTCCATAAGGCAAAAATCACATTTTCCAAAAATTCCACAGCAAATGAGGTCACTTGTGACCATTGGTCGAGTGGTTGGTCGAGTGACCCGATCGACCAATCAGTCGACCAATGAAGACAGAATACGAAAATTCGCATTATAAGCCTCATTTCCACATTCCAACCTCATTCTAACTTCTTCCAAAGGTGAGAGAGCTCTAGGGAAAATATCCAAGAGTTCCCACAAGTGTTCTTGAGGTGATTTAGTGCTTCAACAACAACAACACAACACACCATCTTCACAAACAAGGTAAATCTCTCATTCTTTCTTCCATTTTCATCTTCTCATGCTTGCATTTCAATAAAACCATGCTTTACTTGTATCCAATGCTAGAAATCATGCTTAGGAATGCTTAGAAACATATTCCCTAGGTTTTAAACACAATGACATGCATAGACAACAAGTTTTAACACATTTGGTGCTCATCTCGCAAAGTTTTATACCGAAATCGATATCTTTAGAAAAATTTCGTTTTCTCTCAAACCGCTTGAAATTTTCGCACGAGATCAAATGCTACATGCTCAAGATGACATTGTAGATAGGTCCATACTATTTGATTTAACCAATTTCAACTTTTCAAAAATCCAATTTTGACCTAAATTGCAAAATCCCCAAATTTCTTCTTGCTGAATTTTTCGCTTTAATCCAAGTTTTCGATCGATTTTCATCAAAACAACTTCATAGACATGAAATTCCAAGTATTGCGCACATGCTAGTATGTTCAAATCAAATTTCCCCCAAATTTGAAATTTTCCGAAAAATTACGAAAATACCCTTTTGGCTCAAATCTTAAAATAGCACTAATTGGAAATGTCTCTTGTCTCTTCCACAGATACATCATGCAGAGGGGAGGACGAGGAGGAGGTAGAGGTCGAGGTCGCATCGTAGGTGCTCTCGGGGGCAGAGGTCGGGTTCCTTTCGAGCCCGAGAGAGGAGGTTAGGAGACCGGACCTATTTGACACACCTCGGGCCGAGTTTGCGTACGAGGCCTACTTCAGCTATTGTAACATCGAGATGGGGCGTCTACTTCACTTACGCCAGCTCGGAGCCTTCGGGATCCGGCAGAGGTTCGACACTTTACGGTGGACTCACCTCTTCACCGAGGATTTGCCGGTATACCCGGAGCTAGTGAGGTTGTTCTTCGGCAACCTTACTTACAGAGAGGAGGCTCGGGGCCGGGGACATCCACTCGGACTTGTCCTCGGGAGCGGGGTCCTTCGGACTCGGATTCGCTTCTCTACCCGGACAACGGCCGAGATCTTGCAGGTTCCTTACTACCCACAGCGGTGTGTGTGGATACCTGCCGGAGCAGGCACTGGACAGCCATCGATGCCGTACGAGCTTCGCGAGATATGCTCTACGCTATGGGATAGCCGCCGATGCTTCACACCGTGGACTAGCGGACGGATGACGGGTTCTGCACGTATTATCGGTCGCATAGTTGGCCGAAACATCATGCCGAAAGCCGGACATCACCATCGGGTCACGGTGATGGAGGCCTTGGTCATTTACCGCATCTACATGGGCTTCGAGATCGATCTTTCTTACATCATTCAGCGGGTCATGCTTTGGACTTAGTTCTGCGGCCTAGCATGCGGAACCTTTGCTATGGGAGGCTTCGACTTTGATCTTCGGGCATTTCGAGGTGAGTTTCGAGGATACACCGATGGACACTAGATCACGGGGATACCCCATTGGGACTCGGACCATTCGACGGATGAGACTACATCGGTTAGAGAGATCTCCTGGTCCAGAGGGTGAGGATGATGATGAATCGAGAGGATGAGGATGAGGGATCGAGAGGATGGAGGAGAGGATATCGGTCCGATAGTGATGATCAGGCCGGAGATGATACTGAGATATGCGCGAGGCTGAGCCCGTGCATCACGAGTTTCCTTCATCACACTTCGAGGCGGGTGGCCCTTCACATGCGGTTCCGGAGACTTCGGATCTTGGTGCACAGATGAGATCGATGACTTCCATGCTAGAGAGGATGGAGGTCGGACGGGGAGCAGATGTACGAGAGGATGGAGTCTCGACGAGACGAGGATAGAGCATCGGGTGACTCGGCTAGCGAGAGGAGTTCGAGCATATAGAGATCGAGTAGATCACCTAGATAGGTCTGTACCTTAGGATTTCCCATTTATGCATTTCAGATGTAATCATTGTAAAACTTTTGAAATTAATGAAGTTCATTTTGTTTCTCTTTAATTATTGTATGTTATGCACTTTTCTTTTCCTTGCATTAGTGTCATTTGTTCAAGTATAATTATGGTACGTTATTCGAAATGTTCCGTTATGCCTCAAAGTTCAAGTTTCTAATTCGGTGTTCTATTATTCACTTCTAAGAGTAGAAGAGTCACTTCAGATCAATGACTCGGGAATGTTCAGTTGTTGCCTTTTGTGGTTAGGATCTCCTCGAACCTTGGGCTCCGATACCAATCGGTCACGCCCTCCCAGCCCGGTACCCTATCCGGCATACCCGAGAGTGTGATCCACAGCCCGAAGATCAGGTATCGAGTGATCAACCTCCCACATAAACAATAACATAATCATGAACAACCATAACAAGAGTGCGGAAGATAAATCATAGATTCAATAAAGAAAGAATGAATCGTAAACGAAACGGAATAATAGATATAATCAGAGTGTCAACGAGATAAGTAAAGTGAAGCAAAAATCCCACTTTACATCCAAGCGGAAAAGTAGCTCGAAAGAATAAACTAGATAAAAGCTAATCCCAGTAGCAAGTACATTGGGTAACTAAATTATTCTCCACTTTGTAGACGACATCCTTGTAGGTGTAGATCTCATAAATAGCACAAGGACGCTTCCACTCAATGGTCGGACTAAGCATCGTACGGAGCATAACCACCCGTGGGATCTTCGGAGTAATTGTGGTAACCGCAATCACCTTCCCCGGAGATATGTCTCTTCGCCTTGCGCTTCCTCATAGGGACCGTCATAGTATTCCGTACTGCAGGATAGTCTAACAACATTGTACAATAAAGGAATGAGTTTCAAAGAAACTCGGTAAGGCGATTAAAATCCATAATAACATAAATGGCAGAATTCCGAACAAACATAAATGCAATATGATATGAGACAAACAATGAATGAATGATTCTAACTCTATGTATGCTGGTCTCTATTGGCAGACATGCTTTAAGTCATAGCACCGTACTTCTTTAGGAAAGTCCACTCACATCCTCAACCATTTAAGATATCTTGGATTCCCTCCAACCATTTAAGATATCTCGGGCGACCGATTGGTAATGGGTCCTTCATCCCTCAGGACAAACCTTGGCAGGGGGTTAAGTCAACACACTCTCTCACAACCATTTGGTATAAGTACTGGCGCATGTCAGGGTAATACCTAGCCAAATGCAAGTCTTCTACTTGGTTACATCAAGTCAGATCCAGATACTTCCATTCCTCGTCCCTGACGATCCTTTCCGGTATCCTTCACACTAGAGTCCTCATAGTCCCTGACTACGGACTCACCAACCCTATCGATCATCCACATATGGTAAACGGGAAGCTCTCACGTCCTTTCACGGGTTGGTTACCGGTCTTAAGCGCCCGTGAGCCCAAGTCTAACCATATGCAACCCTATCAATAAATGGCCCCCACAATGTGATTCCTGTCCTCTCACGGGTTGGTTACCGGTCTTGAGCGCCCATGAATCCCCATTGCTACCACGGGTCGTTCGGTCTCAATACCCCTCCGATTAGGGTCGACATAACAGGACATCCTAGCCAAACACTACTAGACAATCCTATATATGTCATCCAACAGTTTAGGAAGGTGTCCAGAGGGCATCTCCGGAAACATCCCATAATATTCCCGTAGTAGTCCAAGGACAGAAGTGTCAAAAGGACACCTCTCCTTTCCAAACCATACGTAAGCATACACATGCATCAATTCATATCATCACATATATGGTAACTCCATATATGGAAAGAAATCAATATTTACAATCATTTGTATAACATTGGTAAGTAAATCATACATGAATCAATTCAATATGAATAAGTAATGCTACTGTAATCAAAGTTATGCAACAGTAGTATATCATTGTAAGAATCTAATTTAAGAAACATATTAATGATATTCAAATATAGAAACTAGATTCATGCTATCTATGTAATTAAGGAAATAACCATCCTTACCTTTTATAACTCGCAAAGAATCCTAAGAAATCAAGTAAGATCTTGGCAAACTTGAGAAGAAGGTCCTAAACAAGTATATACAACATATTAGGAAAGATCCCTAACAGAAAATATAGCAAAACATCCGAAACAGACCAATTCTGGAGTTGCTGTACTCATTGGTCGAGTGGATTGGTCGAATGGTCCAGTCGACCAATCAGTCGACCAATGCAGACAGTAGCTTATAAAATCAGAGTTTTGAGATATGAAATCCGAATTTGGTGGTTCAAAAGGGTACTAATCAAGGGGTAGACTACATCAGTAGTATTCTAGCATATAGGGGACCTCAAAACACTAATCAAATCAAGGTATCAAGATCCAAATTAGGAAACAAAAAGTTACCATAAATAAATCAAACATGGATCTTGATAAATTTTGAAATAGAAAACAAGGACAAGAACAATAGGAGGATGGATCATTGCTTTTTGTAATGAAAACATGAAAACATGCATAGGTCTTCATGGAATAAGGCTTAGAAGCATAAATCTAAATAAGGAAATAAAACCTACCATATATGTACTATCATGCATCATGAAGAACACATAGTAAGGTAGAAGAGAACAACTAGAATTCTATGGATTATGGATCATAGAAAGAAAACACAACCATTAACCACTAACATGATCAATGAAAGAAGATCCAAAGAGATCGGAATTCAGATTAGGAAATTAACAGAGATTAAATCATGGTTTGATCATGAATCCTTCAAAAGCTTGCAATGATCATGGTTAAGATCATTGTTCTAGCCTTAAATCCTTAGGATGATCATGAGAACATGTTCAGAGATGTTTGCAACAGAGGATGCAGCATCTCTTCTACTGTCTCAACTCAAAAAGGAAAGAAAAACAAAGATGGAGGAGAAGAAGAGAGAGTAGACATACCTTTTGATGCAAAAAGAAGAGTTCCGACGAAGATCCGCCAAGAAAACTCCAAGGATGCAAGAGAGATGACTTGCAGAGGTCTTTGGTTCGTTCCAGAGGGTTTGGAGGCAGCAAATACGAAGTGGACTCGAGGTTAGACTTAAATAGAGCAAGAATCAACCTAATTGCCAAAGACAGCACCCATTGGTCGAGTGGATTGGTCGACTGGCCCGGATCGACCAATCGGTCGACCAATGCAGACAGCAAGGCCAAAACAGGGAATTGAAGGCCCAGATCAAATCCAAACCTAAAGAGGTTTTGCACACAAGTCAAGTGACTCACCTAGTAGGTAGAAATGCCTTCAAACCAAGATAGAGATCACTCCAAGTCCATCAACTAATTAGATCTTCATCAGGATTCTGTTTCCATAAATAGAACCTCATCATCAACCTTCATGGATTCAAAGCCAGACACCAAGTCCTCTACTGGGATGGCCCAAAGCTGACTTCTTACTTTACTTCGGGTCATCGGACCTACAAATAACAAGGTTTCCGGGTCAAGGTTAGGGCTGGGTTTCACAGAACTACTCTGAACTTCCGTCATAAGTAAACCCCAAGTATGAATACTGTGGAGCTTACTCAGAGAGAGGAAAAGGTTAGTAACATCAACATAAAACAAGACTTACTCATTTATTTTCTGATAAAAGATAGTGTTGGAGGACAAGAGTACGGACACAACAGAGGAAGACGGAATGTCGTTTTGCAAATCTACCAAGAAGAAATAACTTGCAGATAGTGAGATAAGGGTGAAGTACCCTTGAGGGGTTTAAATAGCCTCAAAGAAGGATGTGATAGTTGAAAGCCTAAGGCAACCAAGGGATTGGATCGAAGAGACGCTTAGAATTCTTCAAAAGGCAGGATCAACGGTCAGGGGAAAACGGCGCTTCAAATTCGAAAATTAAACAAAGTGTCCACGTGGAACAATATGCACCTGATACGAGGATACTACCAATCGTCACACCACCATTAAATAAAGTATTTCCAACTCCTTGGGAGGAGTGATGGATATACGAATGCAGGGAAACGTTTGGACTTCGCAATAAATGAAGGAATAGTTGGGGGTAGTCAGAGGCTGAACGCATCTCTCCCGAACGCATCTTCATGATATCCCGAACGTTATTGTCACATCCTACCAGCCGGTACCCTAACTGGCATACCCGAGAGTGTGATCCACAGCCCTAAAGATCAAGTTTAGGAACGATCATATCCATTTCGCACAATAACATAATCAAAAGCAAGAACAAATCATAATGTTCAAGTAATTTATAATAAAAGTCAAGAAAGGATCTCAGAAGGATCACTATAGAATATCAGAGCGCGGAATAACAAGATACCAAATCAAAACACAATTGTAGAGTATAGCGGAAATATGCCCTACAAACACATGCGGAAGGTATATTGAAATCCAAGTAAAGCTCTAAGCTAATACAAGTAAAGTAAAAGATAAGTCTGGAAGAAACAAAAGAAATCTAATCCACATCTTTAGTTAGCTCTTCTTGCTCTTCAGTCTTCATCTTCTTCACCTTGTGCTTCCTCATACGTACCGTCAAAGAAATCCGAACCTGTAGAGAAGTCTAACAACAAATTGTACAAAAAAAAAGGAATGAGTTTCGAAAGAAACTCAATAAGGCATGTTAATCCATAACAACATATATAACATGGAAGCAAACCATAACAAGACGCAATGCAATATGAAACAGATAATGTATGTATGCATCTAAACTCTATGTATGCTGATCTCTATGGTAGACATGCTTTAAGTCATAGCACCGTACTTCTTTGGGAAGGTCCGCTCACACCCTCAACCATTTAAGATATCTTGGGTTCCCTCAACCATTTAAAATATCTTGGGCAGCAGGTTGGTAATGGGTCTTGCATCCCTCTCGGACAAACCATGGTAGGAGGTTAAGTCAACACACTCTCTCACAACCATTTGGCATAAGTACCGGCGCATGTCAGGGAAAAGCCTAGCCCAATGCAAGTCATCTAGTCAGTTACATCAAGTTAGGTCCAGATACTTCCATTCCTCCCCTCTCGGGATCCTTTCCGTTATCCTTTCCACTAGAGTCACAGATATTACTCACCGGACTCATCAACCCTATTGGTTATCCACATATGGTAAACGGGAAGCTCTCATGTTCTCTCACGGATATAACTCACCGGTCTCGAGCGCCCATGAGACCAAGTCTAGCCATATGCAACCCTCGAATAAATGGCCCCCACAATGTGATTCTCGTTCTCTCATGGATATAACTCACCGGTCTTGAGCGCCCGTGAATCCCCATTGCTACCACGGGTCGTTCGATCTCAATACCCTTCCGAATCGGGTCTGATATAACAAGGGTATAACCTAGCCAAACACTACTAGACATCCCTAGGTATGACAACCAATGATTTGGGAAAGCGTCGATGGGCAACCCCGGAAACATCCCATACTATTTCCGATAATGTCCAAGGACAGAAGTGTCAAAAGGACACCTCCTAATCCCAAATCATACCTAATCAAACACATTCAGATCACTCATGACATACACAATCAACAGTTCATCATATAAAAGAGAATGTAAGGTCATGATCAAATCATTTAAACAATATAGTAATAAGCAATTCATATAAGTTAAAATAATAAAAGAAACATAAATAAATGCTACTGTTCTCACAGTAGAAAATCAGAAATATAAAGTATAACAACAGTAGGTAAACTCATAGTTTCATAAGGTAGAAACCAGAGAGCATGCGATCTATGTAATTAAGGAAATAACTATCCTTACCTTGATTATCGCCGAAGATAATCCAAAGATCAAAGAGAGAGGCTCCAAACTTAGCAGATAAACCCCTAACAATCATAGATATAACATTAGGAAAGATGCATAAAAGATCAGAGAGCAAACGAATCAAACTGAGCGAAAATTGAAGCTACTGACTTCATTGGTCGAGTGCCTTGGTCTACTGACCCAGTCGACCAATCGAGTCAGTACGGAATAGTGAAAACTGTTTTGGCCATAACTTCTTCGTTTGAAGTCGGATTGATCCGAAATTCTAAGGGGAACTCCCTAGGATGTATTAGAATCATATGGAAAGATAAAATCATCAAGTCATGGTCAAAATATGGGTTCTTAATTTGACCCAAGAAACTAGGGTTTCAACCTTTATGGCTTTCATGAAAAGGTTATGATCACGGAAAGAGAGGGAATGATTGTTATCAAGAAAATAACAAGAAATCATAGGAAATCTAGTTTAGGTTAATAAAAACATTGCCCATGAGGTTGATGACCAAGTACAACCTAACCCTAATGAAGACATGGGGGAGATCTTAGTCTGAAAATCAAACTCAAAAGGTCTATAACAAAGGGGTTAGGGTTTCATCATACATAACCGATGGCTCTCATGGAAAGGCTAGGGGTAATCAAGATTCACCCTAGGGAAAGAGAAACAAAGAATGCACAATCTGAAAAGGTGTTGGGGAGTTTCCAACAGATAAAAGAATATTAGGGTTTCATTTATGGTTACCTCTCATGAGAGTTACCCATAATTAACTCTCACAAAAACAACCCAAGATAGATAAAGGAACATCTCATTAGTATTTCAAAATCAAGAATGGTATTAGGAAGGGTCTACCAATGAGAGAAAATAAGGTTCTCAGTTAAAGTGGAAGGAAAGAAATTCAAATCATACGATTAGGGATTTACTAACAAGGATCCGTGTATCCCACGAAAAGACTAGGGAGAATAAAGATTCACCCTAGGGCAAAGAATTTACAATCAAGAAAGGTTTTGGGGAGGGTCCAATGAATTAACAGAAATAAAAGGGTTCCCAGATTGGTTAACCTCTCATGAGGGTTACCCAAGAATTTCCCCTCAAAATCTCTCCCTTTGGCTAGGGTTGAGATCATGACGATGATCATAGATCTCAAAGGATGGAATGAGATCATGGAATAGATGGTTGCAAGATTGTAGCATCTTCTTCCTGATCTCAATCATGAACAAGAACAAAGAAAGAATAATTTAGAAATCCTAATTAGGTTAAACATGGATCATGAAGAAAATATAGTATGATCAAGGATAAAGAATTAAAGATTGATAGGTTACAATTCTAGTAAAGAAAACACATTGATTGGAGGTTAACAAGATCAAACTAAGGGTTCTTGGTTTGATCCATGAAGTTAGAGTTTCACCCTTTTTGGCTCGCAGGAAAAGGTTGAGATCGCAGGAGGGAGGGAATTGATGATAGGCCAATTACAACAAGAAGAATTAAAGAATATTGAATTTAGACCAACCTCCACATTACCCATGAGGTTTCCCTCATATGGGGGTTATCAAAAAGGTTCTCATGATGACCACACAAAGTTAGGGTTTCAGAGGATTGGGTGTAGGGTTTGAAGAATTCAACCGGTTAGGGTTAAGATCATGATGATGATCATGGATCTTAAAGAACATGATGAGATCATGGAGTGGATGGTTGCAAGAGTTCAGAATTTTCTTCCTGATCTCAACTAAGAACAGAATTAAAGAAAGAAAATCAGAGATAGAAGAAAGAGTGAGTATACACATACCGTTGCTGCAGGAGGATGAAGATTTCTTCAAGTCTTGTGAGAGATCACCTAGGAATGCAAGGGAATTGATTAGATTAAAGTTCTAACTCGTTCCAGAGGCTTAGGAGGCATAGGAGGTGAAGTAATCCCAAGATTTGGACTTAAATAGAGGAGACAGGACCAAATTGGTAAATTCAGAACCAATTGGTCGATTGGATTGGTCTACTGGTCCAATCGACCAATGAGTCGACCAATCAGAACAGCAAGGTTCAAACATGGATTCGGAGGGCTATACAGGGTCAAATTGAGTGAGGTTTTCTTCTATGAGTCAATAAAGAAGTCTAGTTTCCAGAAATACTTTCAGATCAAGCATGGGAGTTCATTAGGTCCACCAACTAGGCTCACCTTCTTCGATGCGCAAGCAGGATTTGCCAGACATAGTTCAGCAACTTTAGACAAGGATTTGGAGGGTTATATGGGGTCAAATTGAGTGGGGTTTTCTCCTACAAGTCCATCAAGAAGTATTGTTTTGGGAAATAATTTCGGATTGGGTACAGAAGTTAATTAGGTATTTCAACTAATTCACCCCTCCTCGGTGCGCAGATTCAAAACTAACACTAACAATGCTCTCAAGTGAGGGGCATCATCGACAATGTCCATGGGCTTGGGTTCCGACACCAAATCATCAACCAAAAGGATCTACAAGAAACAAGGTAAGATCAAATCAAGGTACAACTTTAAGGTGTAACATTTAAACTAACCCTTCTTTACCCAAAACGGATAGGGTGTCCTAGCTAGGTTTGGGCTGGATTTCACATTCTCCCCCCCTTAAAATAATTTCGTCTTCGAAATTGGGAGAGTACTAGGTTTCAAAAAGGCAGGGGTACTTTCCTATTATCTTGGCTTCCTTTTCCCAAAGTCCACGGAAAACAAATAACAGTAAGTCTTATGTAAGGAAACAAGGAATATATCTGACATGCTTTGAAATCAAATCGAAAGTATGATCATGGCTTCATGAAGATTTCACAAGGATCATGGCAAAGATTAATATGAAGATCATAAAACTTTAAGAATGAAAGGAGATTGTAGAAGAGATGGTTGCAAGGATGCAACATCTTCTTCATAATCTCAATCTCAAAGAATAAATCATAGCAAGAGTAGATCAATACAACACAAGAGAGATTACTAATCTTTGATTGAAGAATAGAAGATGAAAAGCTTGAAGTCTTGAAACAATTAGAAGGAATAACAAATCATGAAGATCACACTTGATTTCTCTTCGAAATCATCATGTGGAGAATTCACAAGGTTATAGAGTGTATGGAGATCCACTCTAGAATAGCAGGGATAGAAGGATCAGTCATGGGAATGATTTAGGATCATCCTTCTATCAAAGGGAATGTAAGGCACAAGGAGAAATCATGGAGAGAATAGATCAATTTTGGGGTAAACTTCTACCAAACGAAACTAGGCAATTCATACAGCAAAGAATAAATCGAACAATGCATATAGTATGTATGCATTTGGTACCACAGTAAGGTTAGGAATAGGTGGGATCTCACAGTTATCTCCCATTAAGGCACAAGTTAATCTACGTGATAACTTGTATCATTTAGGTTTTGTTCCCAGAACAATCTCACGAATATGAGATGAGGAAGTATTAAGGCAGTCATTGAAAAAATTCGAGATAAAGAAGACGATTTATATTTCATTAAGATCGTGGAGGGCCAACCCCTACAAAAAGAAAGGAAAATATGATTTCCTATGATTCTTCCTCATTATCAGCTGAGGAGTCCTTTTCAGGGTCTTTTTCTGAAGTAGGCTGTGCAGGTTCTTCGGGAAGAGACGGTGAATCGGCAAGATACTCCTCAATATTCGGGTCTGCTGGAAAGGGATCCTCCTCTTCCAAGGCCCAGTCAGGAAATTCCAACTTAAGCTTTCTAAAGATTTCCTTGTGACAAAATTCTCTAAAGGAGCTGTGTTGAAGGAGGGGTTAAATGCAAGAATTTTCTCCCAGACGTCATTTTGGCCCACTCGGTAAGCTTGAAGGTTGAAGGAGCCCAACAACTTGGAGAAAGGAACGCTGTTCAGGTACTTCCGAATGCATTTCCTCCGAAGATCTGGCTTGATATGTTCGGGTTCGCTGGGAACTGCCATTTTTGATAGACGTTCATTATCCAAGGACTTAAGCTCAAGGCTCTCGCCAAAGGCAATAGCCTCCTTTTTTTATGCTTCCTGGCCTCACGTTCAGCAGCATGGGCAGGAGCAATTGACGAGTCAAGTTCCTTCCTTAAGGAATTTAGCTCCACATCGTGTTTCACCTTCAGCTCTTCGGCTGCTTTCTTCAGCCGGTCTACTTCAGAATTGGCCTTTGCCAAATTCTCTTCACAGGTCTGCAGTAAAGAGCCATTGCGACCAACTCGGTTCAGCGCTTCCATGTGTTGATAAAAGCTCAACACGGCATCCCTGAAAGGCCAAGGAGATTATTAGAAGAGCTCATGAAAAGATTACAAAGCAATTGATGGAAGATCAAAGAAACAGTACCTTGTGGAGCGACGAACGAGAACGTCATCCTCTAGGGCTTCAAAGGCCTGACGATCTGCAAGCAAAAGACTGAGAGAGCTCCATTCGGCAGCCTTCTCAGGTTCCTGTGTTGCCCTATCGGTACGCTTCAGCATCCATTGAGGCATAAAGATCTCCTCGGAGTCTTTATTCTTTTTGGATTTCTTCGGGACGGAAGCATCTGCTGAGTCATGCTTCCTCTTAGTTTGAGCGGGAGAGGGGATATCTACCTCTTCCATTGGTTTCTTCCCTCTCCCCGAAGCTTCAACCACTGGCTTCAGATTCCTGATACCGTTGTAGGAAGGGTTCGGAAGAGGTACAGAAGTTACCTGTTCAGCTATTAAGGCTCGAGGGGACCGTTGTTCAGCAGTCACAACAGCCCTGGTAGCCTTTACCTGAAGACTTTCGGGTTTCATTCTTGGAGGCACTGCAAAGAAGGACGAGAGTCATAATTGAAAGAATTCACAGTATCATCAAGAAAGTAAAACTTGGTGGTTAGGAAGCTCACGTTGAGCCAACCCCCAATACTAAAGTATGGAGTTGTATTCCATCTCATATCCGTGTATCTCTTGATACCATGGAATTGACTTGATCTTTTTGATGGCCATTCGGTCTTCTTGGGATAAGGGAAGGACCCAGTTACCCTCAAAGTTTGAAGTATACTGTTTCCAGATGGTCGGGAAATTAAGATCTCACTGAGGCGCTCGGTAGAAAAAATACCGCTTGCGCCATCCTTTATGATTGGAAGGGCAGGTTCTTTTGGCAAGAATGCTACCCGTCCAGTCAAGCTCCACTTTATTGCGCTTGGAAATTACAACCCAACCAGGAGGATAGGAAATAGAAAGAACATGAAAATGTAAAAAAAGAGGAAGAGAAAGCGTGATGCCAAGTTCAAAGCACAAACCCAAGAAGCCGACGATAAGATGTCAGCTATTGGGGAGAAACATTCCGGGACAAATGTCCCAATGATTCAAAATGGCTGCAAACAATGGATTAAAGAAAGGAAAGCGAACCCCGCTTTCCAGAGCATCTATATACAGAGAAAATTCGCCCGAAAAAGTCGAATCAACTCTCTCATCAGATTTGGGAGCCCTAAGATGGTACGAAGAGGGAAAGTCAAAACCCTGGACGGCTAAGGGAATATTTTCCTCGTTATAGGATGAAGCAACAGAATCAGGTCCACCAGCAGATTTGGTAGGTGGTCTTGACTGCCCAGAAGACTCGGCAGTCACCATAGGAGTCATGGATGGTCCAGACCCAGGAAGGACGGAAGATGCCTCAGCTTTTTCTTCTACTCTTTGTTGGCTAACTTCTGCGAAGTCACGCCAAAGAGCAGTTAGGGTTTTGTTGTCACTCTCTGACTGCTCGGAGGGGAGAAAAACAAAGGCCTCATTGCCACTATCGCTTTTACCGGCGCTTGACATAGGGGAAGTCTCAGAGGAAACCCTACTATCTTCCATTACTAAAAGGTCTGACTGCAGTTTCCAGAGAAAAAGAAACCTGGAGACAGAAAGTAAACTTTGCAAAAAGATCAGTAAACTTACTAATTCACTGAGGCAGAGAGATCGAGAACGAAATAATCGTAAAGGCGTGAAGAAGACGACGAGGTTTCAAAATTCCAGACAAGAAGAATGAAACCTATGAAGAAGGCAACGAACCGCTTTTAAGCACCCGCACGAGTGTTCAAGGACGTGAACTGTGAAACCCGGCCCTAACCTTAACCCAGATACTCTTTGATTGTAGGTCCGAAGACCTGAAGTAGAAGTGAAAGTCAACTATGGGCCATATTGATAGAAGATATAGTGTTCGACTCCGAACCTATGGAGATTGAAGATGATGCCCCATACTTGAAGACAGTGTTAGATATAGAGAAGAGACTGCACCTTGATGAATAGAAGATTAGTTGATGACCTTAGAGCTTGGTGGGATATGATTTAAAGCCATTTTTCCATGCTAGGTATGTTATAGAATATGTGTTTAGAATTTCGTTTGATTCCGAGTAGTGGAAGACCCTCAAATCCCTATTTTTGGCTTTGCTGTCAGCATGGGTCGAGTGCTTGGGTCGACTGGCCAATGCTACCCAGCCAATCGACCCAGAGTTGCTGAACTCGAACAGAATCTTCTGTTTTGAGAATCTTGCTATATATACCCCATGACTTCGTGATTTTGGTATCCCTAGCCTCCATAACACTTAGAGAACAAAGGGAAACCATCTCCAAGCCTCCAAGAGTGAAGAAGAAGACCTAATCTTGCAATCTTGCAAACTCTCTCTCTTGTTCTTCAATTAAAGGTTAGTAATGTATCTTTTTATGTTAATGATTTATTCTTTCCTTGATCACTCTCATCTCTGAACTGAGATTATGATGAAGATGCTACAACCTTGTAGTCATATCTTTACAATCTCTTTTCATTCTCTTGTACTATGATCATTTCATTCATTCTTGACATGATTCTTATGATTTCTTCTTAAACTATGATAATATTTCCTATTTTGATTCATTCTAGCATTATAGATGCTTCTTTATGATTATTCATACCTCTGATCTACTGTGTTCTTGTACTAGAATGAGATCTAATCATCTCTAGTTCATCTCTTTCATTCATAGCATGTTTCCAATGAAAAATATGATTTTTACCAAAATAGAAACTATGGTTCTAAATTAGTAATGTTTTAATGGTGGTTTGATGTCTAAATTATGTTTTTTAGTCTTAGACTACTGTGTTAGACAATCCCTCCAAGTTTCGTCGCATTACGGTTTGTGTAGCATAGGTTTCAGATTAAGATTCTCTTTTTATTCTCGGATTTGCTCTTGGGCAGATTGCCTGGGTCGATTGGAGCACTCAACCCAACCAATCAACCCGCAACAGCAGAATATGTTTTCTTTGTCCGATTTGATTCGATTCATGCTTATTCTTTTAGGACTACTTCCTAATGATTGTGTGATGCTATTCTAGGGTTTATTTGCTAACTTTGGATTCATCCTCTTGTCCGTCTGGAATATTCTCGATTCTATTTAAGGTAAGGAAGTTGTTACCATATTAACATAGATTTGCATAGATTTTGTCACATCCACCCAGCCGGTACCCCATTTGGAATACTCGGGATGTGATCCACAGTCCAAGGATCAATCATCTGAGGTCCATGCCTCCCACATACACGATAACATAATCATGAACAGTAATAATCAATGGTAAAAACAGTTAATACTAAGTATCATGAATAAGATAAGATTAACTAAATCAAAGTGCAGAACACCATAACATTGAAGTATAAACATAATCATAAGGGTGAGAGAAGGTATGACAACCACTCTCTCAGAGCAGCGGAAAAGAAGTGTGATAACGACAAATACATGTCTAAGTGTCAAAAGAAGTTAGTTACAATATCCAAGGTTCCACAAATACACCAGGGGAATGGGGCACTATGCTAGGGTTTCTTCTATACTAATGGTAGTCTCCTCAACAGTACGGATGAAGTAAACCCAACGCTGCCACTCTCGCACAACTGTGGGGCTAACCCTGGTGCGGATAGTAATCCTCCTCGGCTCCAATATACGGATCCTCACCGACGCCACTACCCAGAGGGTAGTATGTGGAATCATAGTCCGCCTCATAGGAGGTGCTATCGTAATCTTCAGTACCTGGAATATAATCTAAAACATTTGCACAAAAGGAATGAGTTCGAAGAACTCAGCAAGGAAGTTATTCCATAATTAGAAATCATACACATTCAGAACATATAATAATGCAATGCGATATGGAACATATGATGTAAATATGAGTCTAACTCTATGAATGCTACTCTCTAGGGTAGACATGCTTTAAGTTATAGTGTGAAACCCAGCCCTAACCTTGACCCGGAAACCTTGTTATTTGTAGGTCCGATGACCCGAAGTAAAGTAAGAAGTCAGCTTTGGGCCATCCCAGTAGAGGACTTGGTGTCTGGCTTTGAATCCATGAAGGTTGATGATGAGGTTCTATTTATGGAAACAGAATCCTGATGAAGATCTAATTAGTTGATGGACTTGGAGTGATCTCTATCTTGGTTTGAAGGCATTTCTACCTACTAGGTAAGTCACTTGACTTGTGTGCAAAACCTCTTTAGGTTTGGATTTGATCTGGGCCTTCAATTCCCTATTTTGGCCTTGTCATCTCGCATTGGTCGATTGATTGGTCGATCGGGCCAGTCGACCAATCCACTCGACCAATGGGTGCTGTCTTTGGCAATTAGGTTGATTCTTGCTCTATTTAAGCCTAACCTCGAGTCCACTTCGTATTTGCTGCCTCCAAACCCTCTGGAACGAACCAAAGACCTCTGCAAGTCATCTCTCTTGCATCCTTGGAGTTTTCTTGGCGGATCTTCGTCGGAACTCCTCTTTTTGCATCAAAAGGTATGTCTACTCTCTCTTCTTCTCCTACATCTTTGTTTTTCTTTCCTTTTTGAGTTGAGACAGTAGAAGAGATGCTGCATCCTCTGTTGCAAACATCTCTGAACATGTTCTCATGATCATCCTAAGGATTAAAGGCTAGAACAATGATCTTAACCATGATCATTGCAAGCTTTTGAAGGATTCATGATCAAACCATGGTTTAATCTCTGTTAATTTCCTAATCTGAATTCTGATCTCTTTGGATCTTCTTTCATTGATCATGTTAGTGGTTAATGGTTGTGTTTTCTTGCTATGATCCATAATCCATAGAATTCTAGTTATTCTCTTCTACCTTACTATGTGTTCTTCATGATGCATGATAGTACATATATGGTAGGTTTTATTTCCTTATTTAGATTTATGCTTCTAAGCCTTATACCATGAAGACCTATGCATGTTTTCATGTTTTCATTACCGAAAGCAATGATCCATCTTCCTATTGTTCTTGTCCTTGTTTTCTATTTCAAACTTCATCAAGATCCATGTTTGATTTATTTATGGTAACTTTTTGTTTCCTAATTTGGATCTTGATACCTTGATTTGATTAGTGTTTTGAGGTCCCCTATATGCTAGAATACTACTGATGTAGTCTACCCCTTGATTAGTATCCTTTTGAACCACCAAATTCGGATTTCATATCTCAAAACTCTGATTTTCTAAGCTACTGTCTGCATTGGTCGACTGATTGGTCGACTGGACCACTCGACCAATCCACTCGACCAATGAGTACAGCAACTCCAGAATTGGTCTGTTTCGGATGCTTTGCTATATTTTCTGTTAGGGATCTTTCCTAATATGTTGTATATACTTGTTTAGGACCTTCTTCTCAAGTTTGCCAAGATCTTACTTGATTTCTTAGGATTCTTTGCGAGTTATAAAAGGTAAGGATGGTTATTTCCTTAATTACATAGATAGCATGAATCTAGTTTCTATATTTGAATATCATTAATATGTTTCCTAAATTAGATTCTTACAATGATATACTACTGTTGCATAACTTTGATTACAGTAGCATTACTTATTCATATTGAATTGATTCATGTATGATTTACTTACCAATGTTATACAAATGATTGTGAATATTGATTTCTTTCCATATATGGAGTTACCATATATGTGATGATATGAATTGATGCATGTGTATGCTTACGTATGGTTTGGGAAGGAGAGGTGTCCTTTTGACATTTCTGTCCTTGGACTACTACGGGAATATTATGGGATGTTTCCGGAGATGCCCTCTCGGACACCTTCCTAAACCGTTGGATGACATATATAGGATTGTCTAGTAGTGTTTGGCTAGGATGTCCTGTTATGTCGGACCCTAATCGGAGGGGTATTGAGACCGAACGACCCGTGGTAGCAATGGGGATTCATGGGCGCTCAAGACCGGTAACCAACCCGTGAGAGGACAGGAATCACATTGTGGGGGCCATTTATTGGTAGGGTTGCATATGGTTAGACTTGGGCTCACGGGCGCTTAAGACCGGTAACCAACCCGTGAGAGGACGTGAGAGCTTCCCGTTTACCATATGTGGATGATCAATAGGGTTGGTGAGTCCGTAGTCGGGGACTATGAGGACTCTAGTGTGAAGGATACCGGAAAGGATCGTCGGGGACGAGGAATGGAAGTATCCGGATCGACTTGATGTAACCAAGTAGAAGACTTGCATTTGGCTAGGTATTACCCCGACATGCGCCAGTACTTATACCAAATGGTTGTGAGAGAGTGTGTTGACTTAACCCCCTGCCAAGGTTTGTCCTGAGGGATGAAGGACCCATTTCCAATCGGCTGCTCAAGACCGGTGAAATGATCCGTGAGAGAATCCAAGATATCTTAAATGGTTGAGGATGTGAGTGGACTTTCCTAAAGAAGTACGGTGCTATGACTTAAAGCATGTCTGCCAATAGAGACCAGCATACATAGAGTTAGAATCATTCATTCATTGTTTGTCTCATATCATATCGCATTTATGTTTGTTCTGGAATTCTGCCATATATGTTGTTATGGATTTTAACTGCCTTACTGAGTTTCTTCGAAACTCATTCCTTTATTGTACAATGTTGTTAGACTATCCTGCAGGTACGGAATACTATGACGGTCCCTATGAGGAAGCGCAAGGCAAAGAGACATATCTCCAGGAAGGTGATTGCGGTTACCACAATTACTCTGAAGATTCCGCGGGTGGTTATGCTCCGTACAATGCTTAGTCCGACCATTGAGTGGAAGCGTCCTTGTGCTATTTATGAGATCTACACCTACAAGGATGTCGTCTACAAAGTGGAGAATAATTTAGTTACCCAATGTACTTGCTATTGGGATTAGATTTTATCTAGTTTATTCTTTCGAGCTACTTTTTCCGCTGGATGTAAAGTGGGATTTTTGCTTCACTTTACTTATCTGTTGACACTCTGATTATATATCTATTATTCCGTTTCGTTTACGATTCATTCTTTCTTTATTGAATCTATGATTTATCTTCCGCACTCTTGTTATGGTTGTTCATGATTATGTTATTGCTTATGTGGGAGGTTGATCACTCGATACCTGATCTTCGGGCTGTGGATCACACTCTCGGGTATGCCAGATAGGGTACCGGCTGGGAGGGCGTGATGATTGGTATCGAGCTCAAGGTTCGAGGAGATCCTAACCACAAAAGGCAACAACTGAACATTCCTGAGTCATTGATCTGAAGTGACTCTTCTACTCTTAGAAGTGAATAATAGAACACTGAATTAGAAACTTGAACTTTGAGGCATAACGAACATTTCGAATAACATACCATAATTATACTTGAACAAATGACACTAATGCAAGGAAAAGAAAAGTGCATAACATACAATAATTAAAGAGAAACAAAATGAACTTCATTAATTTCAAAAGTTTTTACAATGATTACATCCGAAAAGCATAAATGGGAAATCCTAAGGTACAGTCTATCTAGGTGATCTACTCGATCTCTATATGCTCCGAACTCCTCTCGCTAGCTGAGTCACCCGATGCTCTATCCTCGTCTGTCGAGACTCCATCCTCTCGTACATCTGCTCCTGTCGACCTCCATCCTCTCTAGCATGGAAGTCATCGATCTCATCTGTGCACCAAGATCCGAAGTCTCCGGAACCGCATGTGAAGGGCCGCCCGCCTCGAAGTGTGATGAAGGAAACTCGTGATGCACGGGCTCAGCCTCGCGCATATCTCTGTATCATCTCCGGCTTGATCATCACTATCGGGACCGATATCCTCTCCTCCATCCTCGGATCCCTCATCCTCATCCTCCGATTCATCATCATCCTCACCCTCCGGACCAGGAGATCTCTCTAACCGATGAAGTCTCATCCGTCGAATGGTCCGAGTCCCAATGGGGTATCCCCGTGATCTAGTGTCCATCGGAGTATCCTCGAAACTCACCCCGAAATGCCTGAAGATCAAAGTCGAAGCCTCCCATAGCAAAGGTTCCGCATGCTAGGCCGCAGAACTAAGTCCAAGCATGACCCGCTGAATGATGTAGGAAAGATCAATCTCGAAGCCCATGTAGATGCGGTAGATGACTAAGGCCTCCATCACCGTGACCCGATGGTGATGTCCGGCTTTCGGCATGATGTTTCGGCCGACTATGCGACCGATAATACGTGCGGAACCCGTCATCAGTCCGCTAGTCCTCGGTGTGAAGCATCGGCGGCTATCCCATAGCGTAGAGCATATCTCGCGAAGCTCGTACGGCAGCGAGATGGCTGTCCAGTGCTGCTCCGGCAGGTATCCACACACCGATGTGGGTAGTAAGGGACCTGCAGGATCTCAGCCGGTGTCCGGGTGGAGAAGCGAATCCGTGTCCGGTGGACCCTGCTCCCGAGGACAAGTCCGAGTGGATGTCCCCGGCCCCGAGCCTCCTCTCGTGTAAGTAAGGTTGTTGAAGAACAACCTCACTAGCTCCGGGTATACCGGCAAATCCTCGGTGAAGAGGTGAGTCCACCTGTAAGGTGTCGAACCTCTGCCGGATCCTGAAGGCTACGAGCTGGCGTAAGTGAAGTAGACGCCCCATCTCGATGTTGCAATAGCTGAAGTAGGCCTCGTACAGAAACTCGGCCTGAGGTGTGTCAAATAGGTCCGGTCTCCTAACCTCCTCTCCGGGCTCGAAAGGAACCCGACCCCTGCCCCCGAGAGCACCTACGATGCGACCTCTACCTCTACCTCCTCCTCGTCCTCCCCTCTGCATGATGTATCTGTGAAAGAGACAAGAGACAATTCCAATTAGTGCTATTTCAAGATTTTAGCCAAAAGGGTATTTTCGTAATTTTCGGAAAATTTCAAATTTGGGGGAAATTTGATTTGAACATACTAGCATGTGCACAATACTTGGAATTTCATGTCTATGAAGTTGTTTTGATGAAAATCGATCGAAAACACGGATTAAAGCGAAAAATTCAGCAAGGAGAAATTTGGGGATTTTGCAATTTAGGTCAAAATTGGATTTTTGAAAAGTTGAAATTGGTTGAATCAAATTGTATGGACCTATCTACAATGTCATCTTGAGCATGTAGCATTTGATCTCGTGCGAAAATTTCAAGCGGTTTGAGAGAAAACGAAATTTTTCTAAAGATATCGATTTCGGTATAAAATTTTGCGAGATGAGCACCAAATGTGTTAAAACTTGTTGTCTATGCATGTCATTGTGTTTAAAACCTAGGGAAAATGTTTCTAAGCATTCCTAAGCATGATTTCTAGCATTGGATACAAGTAAAGCATGGTTTTATTGAAATGCAAGCATGAGAAGATGAAAATGGAAGAAAGAATGAGAGATTTACCTTGTTTGTGAAGATGGTGTGTTGTGGTGTTGTTGTTGAAGCACTAAATCACCTCAAGAACACTTGTGGGAACACTTGGATATTTTCCCTAGAGCTCTCTCACCTTTGGAAGAAGTAAGAATGAGGTTGGAATGTGGAAATGAGGCTTATAATGCGAATTTTCGTATTCTGTCTTCATTGGTCGACTGATTGGTCGACTGGGTCACTCGACCAACCACTCGACCAATGGTCACAGTGACCTCATTTGCTGTTGAATTTTTGGAAAATGTGATTTTTGCCTTATGGAATATTGTTTGATGACTATATGGATATATTTGAGCATGATTTAAGTTTTCAAATCATTTGGTCAAGTGGATTTTGATGATTTTAAGTAAAGAGTGGAAGCAAGTTGTTGATGATGTCCTTGGATATCTTGCTTCTGATTTGGAAACCAAGGTGACACACTAGGTGGGAAAAAGTTAAAGAAGAGAAGGGAGTTTCACCTTGGGGAGCTCCGGTCTTGTTCGTCAAGAAGAAAGACGGTAGTATGCGCTTGTGCATTGACTACCGTGAGTTGAATAAGTTGACTATCAAGAATAGATATCCGCTGCCCGTAATCGATGATCTCTTCGATCGGTTGAAGGGTGCAGTTGTGTTCTCAAAGATTGACTTAAGGTCCGGATATCACCAATTGAAAGTGAAGTCTAGTGATATCTTCAAGACAGCTTTCCGAACGCGGTATGGTCACTACGAGTTTAGAGTCATGCCTTTCGGATTGACCAATGCTCCTGCGGTGTTCATGGACCTCATGAACCGAGTATTTCATGATGTGCTTGATAAGTTTGTGATTGTTTTCATTGATGACATCTTGATCTATTCGAAGAGCGAAGAAGAGCATGCGAGTCATCTAAGTTTCACTTTGCAAAGGTTGCGAGAAAAGAAGTTGTTTGCTAAGTTTAGCAAGTGTGATTTCTGGCTTAAGAGAGTGGTTTTCCTTGGTCATGTAGTTTCAGCCGAAGGTATTCGTGTCGATCCTGAAAAGGTCCAAGCTGTGGCTGATTGGGAGAGACCGAAGTCGAGAACGGAAATAAGAAGTTTTCTTGGATTGGCGGGTTACTACCGAAGGTTTATTGAGAACTTTTCTCGGTTGGCTGCTCCTATGACTAAGTTGACCAGGAAAGAAGAGAAGTTTGTTTGGTCCGACGCCTTTGTGAGAAGAATTTCCAAGAGTTGAAGGATAGATTGACAAGTGCCCCGGTTTTGACTATACCCGATAGTTCCGGTGGTATGACAGTTTATACCGATGCGTCAAAGATTGGTTTGGGTTGTGTACTTGATGCAACATGGCAAGGTCGTAGCCTATGCTTCTCGGCAATTGAAGGATTATGAGCGGAATTACCCCACTCACGATCTAGAACTTGCCGCCGTTGTCTTTGCTTTGAAGATTTGGAGACATTATCTTTACGGTGAGAAGATTGCCATTTTCACGGATCATAAGAGTTTGAAATACTTCTTTACCCAAAAGGAGTTGAACATGAGACAAAGGAGATGGTTGGAACTCGTCTCCGATTATGATTGTGATATTCAAGTATCATCCTGGGAAAGCAAATGTTGTAGCTGATGCTCTTAGTAGGAAGAACCAGAAGAAGACTTTGGATTTGAATGCTTTGAGTTTACCATTGTGGTCTTCTATTGAGAATTTTGATTTGGAAATCGTTCTGAGAATTCTGATTTTATTCTTTTTCGCCATGACGGCAAGATCTGGTCTTAGAGATAAGATTGTTGCTCTGCAGAGTTCGATCAAGAGTTTTTGACCAAAGTTGAGAAGATTTCTTCGAATCCCTGAGTCGGACCCCGACTTTGGTATATCCATGGATGGTGCTTTGTTGTTTAGAGGAAGACTGTGTGTGCCCGCAAACGATGAAGTTAAGAATGAAATATTGAAGGAAGCACACCAGTCGGTCTTTCTTTGTACACCCGGGAAGCACCAAGATGTACAAGAACTTGAAGGAACATTTCTGGTGGATTGGTCTAAAGGCGGATGTTGACGATTTTGTTGCCAAGTGTGAGACTTGCCAACGTGTGAAAGCCGTTCGACAACCTCCATCCTGGATTACTTCAACCCCTTCCTATTCCTAGTTGGAAGTGGGAAGATATTTCCATGGACTTTGTGACTAGCTTGCCTCGGACAAGTAAAGGCAATGACACTTGTGTGGGTGATTGTTGATAGGTTGACCAAATCAGCCCATTTCATTCCTATGAAGATCACTCATACCTGCGGATAAGCTAGCCGGGCTTTATGTGGATAATGTGGTTCGTCCCGCATGGTGTGCCATTGAGTATTGTCTCGGATCGTGATCCTAGGTTCACCTCAAGGTTTTGGAATAGTTTGCAGAAGGCCTTGGGAACCCAATTGAACTTGAGTACAGCTCATCATCCACAGCTCGATGGACAATCCGAGCGGACAATTCAGACATTGGAAGACATGCTCAGATCTTGTGTGGTGGATATGGGTGGTAATTGGGATGAACACCTAGCTTTGGTTGAGTTTGCCTATAACAACAGTTATCAAGCAACAATAGGCATGGCTCCATTCAAGGCTTTGTATGGTAGTACTTGTAGGACACCTTTGTCTTGGATCGAGACAAGTGAAAGAAAAGTCTTAGGTCCCGAGATGATTGAAGCTACAAGTGCTATGGTAGATATGATAAGAGAAAGGATTAAGTCTCGCCTTGATCGAGACAGAAATCTTATGCTGATAAGAGAAGGACCGATTTGGAATTTCAAGTTGGAGAGAAAGTCTTTCTGAAGGTCTCGCCAATGAGGGGTGTGATGAGATTCAATGTTAAGGGAAAGCTTAGCCCTCGTTACATTGGACCTTTCGAGATTTTGGAAAAGGTTGGACCTGTTGCGTATCGATTAGCATTACCTCCGCCTCTTGCTGGTGTGCACAATGTGTTCCATATTTCGATGCTCCGAAAATACATAGAGAATCCGGAACACATTTTGCAGCAAGCACCTGAAGGACTTAGTGCTGATTTGACCTATGATGAAGAACCGGCCGAAATCCTAGATAGGAAGGACAAGCAGCTGCGGAATCGCGCCATTCCTTTGGTGAAGATTCGGTGGAAGAACCATACCCCTGAAGAAGCTTCTTGGGAGAAGGAAGAAGACATGAAGGAGAAGTTTCCTTACCTCTTTGGAAGCACAGGTACGCTTTCAATTTCGGGGACGAAATTTCTTTAAGGGGGGGAGAATGTGAAACCCAGCCCTAACCTTGACCCGGAAACCTTGTTATTTGTAGGTCCGATGACCCGAAGTAAAGTAAGAAGTCAGCTTTGGGCCATCCCAAGTAGAGGACTTGGTGTCCGGCTTTGAATCCATGAAGGTTGATGATGAGGTTCTATTTATGGAAACAGAATCCTGATGAAGATCTAATTAGTTGATGGACTTGGAGTGATCTCTATCTTGGTTTGAAGGCATTTCTACCTACTAGGTAAGTCACTTGACTTGTGTGCAAAACCTCTTTAGGTTTGGATTTGATCTGGGCCTTCAATTCCCTATTTTGGCCTTCTTGTCTGTCGCATTGGTCGACCGATTGGTCGATCGGGCCGATCGACCAATCCACTCGACCAATGGGTGCTTGTCTTTGGCAATTAGGTTGATTCTTGCTCTATTTAAGCCTAACCTCGAGTCCACTTCGTATTTGCTGCCTCCAAACCCTCTGGAACGAACCAAAGACCTCTCGCAAGTCATCTCTCTTGCATCCTTGGAGTTTTCTTGGCGGATCTTCGTCGGAACTCCTCTTTTTGCATCAAAAGGTATGTCTACTCTCTCTTCTTCTCCTACATCTTTGTTTTTCTTTCCTTTTTGAGTTGAGACAGTAGAAGAGATGCTGCATCCTCTGTTGCAAACATCTCTGAACATGTTCTCATGATCATCCTAAGGATTAAAGGCTAGAACAATGATCTTAACCATGATCATTGCAAGCTTTTGAAGGATTCATGATCAAACCATGGTTTAATCTCTGTTAATTTCCTAATCTGAATTCTGATCTCTTTGGATCTTCTTTCATTGATCATGTTAGTGGTTAATGGTTGTGTTTTCTTGCTATGATCCATAATCCATAGAATTCTAGTTATTCTCTTCTACCTTACTATGTGTTCTTCATGATGCATGATAGTACATATATGGTAGGTTTTATTTCCTTATTTAGATTTATGCTTCTAAGCCTTATACCATGAAGACCTATGCATGTTTTCATGTTTTCATTACCGAAAGCAATGATCCATCTTCCTATTGTTCTTGTCCTTGTTTTCTATTTCAAACTTCATCAAGATCCATGTTTGATTTATTTATGGTAACTTTTTGTTTCCTAATTTGGATCTTGATACCTTGATTTGATTAGTGTTTTGAGGTCCCCTATATGCTAGAATACTACTGATGTAGTCTACCCCTTGATTAGTATCCTTTTGAACCACCAAATTCGGATTTCATATCTCAAAACTCTGATTTTCTAAGCTTATCGTCTGCATTGGTCGACTGATTGGTCGACTGGACCACTCGACCAATCCACTCGACCAATGAGTACAGCAACTCCAGAATTGGTCTGTTTCGGATGCTTTGCTATATTTTCTGTTAGGGATCTTTCCTAATATGTTGTATATACTTGTTTAGGACCTTCTTCTCAAGTTTGCCAAGATCTTACTTGATTTCTTAGGATTCTTTGCGAGTTATAAAAGGTAAGGATGGTTATTTCCTTAATTACATAGATAGCATGAATCTAGTTTCTATATTTGAATATCATTAATATGTTTCCTAAATTAGATTCTTACAATGATATACTACTGTTGCATAACTTTGATTACAGTAGCATTACTTATTCATATTGAATTGATTCATGTATGATTTACTTACCAATGTTATACAAATGATTGTGAATATTGATTTCTTTCCATATATGGAGTTACCATATATGTGATGATATGAATTGATGCATGTGTATGCTTACGTATGGTTTGGGAAGGAGAGGTGTCCTTTTGACATTTCTGTCCTTGGACTACTACGGGAATATTATGGGATGTTTCCGGAGATGCCCTCTGGACACCTTCCTAAACTGTTGGATGACATATCTAGGATTGTCTAGTAGTGTTTGGCTAGGATGTCCTGTTATGTCAGACCCTAATCGGAGGGGTATTGAGACCGAACGACCCGTGGTAGCAATGGGGATTCATGGGCGCTCAAGACCGGTAACCAACCCATGAGAGGACAGGAATCACATTGTGGGGGCCATTTATTGGTAGGGTTGCATATGGTTAGACTTGGGCTCACGGGCGCTTAAGACCGGTAACCAACCCGTGAGAGGACGTGAGAGCTTCCCGTTTACCATATGTGGATGATCAATAGGGTTGGTGAGTCCGTAGTCAGGGACTATGAGGACTCTAGTGTGAAGGATACCGGAAAGGATCGTCAGGGACGAGGAATGGAAGTATCTGGATCTGACTTGATGTAACCAAGTAGAAGACTTGCATTTGGCTAGGTATTACCCCGACATGCGCCAAGACTTATACCAAATGGTTGTGAGAGAGTGTGTTGACTTAACCCCCTGCCAAGGTTTGTCCTGAGGGATGAAGGACCCATTTCCAATCGGCTGCTCAAGACCGGTGAAATGATCCGTGAGAGAATCCAAGATATCTTAAATGGTTGAGGATGTGAGTGGACTTTCCTAAAGAAGTACGGTGCTATGACTTAAAGCATGTCTGCCAATAGAGACCAGCATACATAGAGTTAGAATCATTCATTCATTGTTTGTCTCATATCATATCGCATTTATGTTTGTTCGGAATTCTCGCCATATATGTTGTTATGGATTTTAATCGCTTTTACTGAGTTTCTTCGAAACTCATTCCTTTATTGTACAATGTTGTTAGACTATCCTGCAGGTACGGAATACTATGACGGTCCCTATGAGGAAGCGCAAGGCGAAGAGACATATCTCCAGGAAGGTGATTGCGGTTACCACAATTACTCTGAAGATTCCGCGGGTGGTTATGCTCCGTACAATGCTTAGTCCGACCATTGAGTGGAAGCGTCCTTGTGCTATTTATGAGATCTACACCTACAAGGATGTCGTCTACAAAGTGGAGAATAATTTAGTTACCCAATGTACTTGCTATTGGGATTAGATTTTATCTAGTTTATTCTTTCGAGCTACTTTTTCCGCTGGATGTAAAGTGGGATTTTTGCTTCACTTTACTTATCTGTTGACACTCTGATTATATATCTATTATTCCGTTTCGTTTACGATTCATTCTTTCTTTATTGAATCTATGATTTATCTTCCGCACTCTTGTTATGGTTGTTCATGATTATGTTATTGCTTATGTGGGAGGTTGATCACTCGATACCTGATCTTCGGGCTGTGGATCACACTCTCGGGTATGCCAGATAGGGTACCGGCTGGGAGGGCGTGACATATAGCACCGTACTTCTCTAGGTCGTCAGTCACTCTACCATTTCCATATCTTGGGATTGCCCGGGGAAGATCGGTAAAGTCATCAAAAAGCCGTGGTAAGGGGATCGGTCACCGCTCTCTCACATCACCATTTGGTTAAATTCTGGCGCATGTCACAGTAAAGCCTAGCCCAATGCAAGTCATCTACTCAGTTGGTCAAGTTAGATTCAGATACATCCACTCCTCGCCCCCAGCGATCCTTTCCAGTATCCTTCACACTAGAGTCGGCGACATCCTGGATTTCGGACTCATCAACCCTATTGGTCATCCACATATAGTAAACGGGAAGCTCTCATGTCCTCTCACGGATTGGTTAACGTTCTTGAGCGCCTTTGAGCCCAAGTCTATCCATATGCAACTCTACCATTAAATGGCCCCTTTCAAGTATCCGTAGCATGGTTTATGTCCCCTACCGGATTGGCTACCGGCCTAGAGCGCCCATCCAACCATACAGTACCACGGGTTGTTCGGTCTCAATGCCCTTCCGATTCGGGTCTGACACGACAAGGATGAACCTAGCCACACAACTAGACAGTCCTATGTATGTCATCCAATAACTCGGGAGAGTGTCGATAGGCACCATCGAAGAACATCCCATACTATTCCCTCCGATGCCCAAGGACAGAAGTGTCAGTAGGACACCCCCCAATCCCAAGTCATACGTAAGCAATCACACATCCAATCTCATCATTTCTCATGCATCCAATGCATATTCATAATAGTAATCAAATCATAATATTGAAACGAATCATTATAAACATAAGCAAATCAAAATGATAAAGTAACACAACAAGAGTATAAAGATTTAAATGCTACTGTTCTAACACATATGTAACAGTCTTATAATGATTGAAAGGAAATTAAGGGATTTCATTCTTTAAATAAAGCACAATTCAATATTTGATGACTTATATGTTTATGGAGATAACCATCCTTACCTTGGGTGAATTGATGATGAATTGAGAATACCAAGAATAGTCCAATAGAATTGTTAAGGCCCTAAACAAACATCAATAATAAGTTAGAAAAGAAGTCGGGAGGATCGGATGTCATTTGGATCAAAACTGGCCAAGGTTGCTGTCAGCAACAACTTTGGTAGATGGTCTTGGTCGATGGTATCGAACAAAAGGATCGACCAAAATTGTCTTCGGGACTGAAATGTGGATTTTGGGGGTTTTCATCCGAAATGAGTCTTCCGGTGTTCGGATCAATCTGAAACTTGGAGGCATACTTAACAACAGTAGTAGGACACTATAAATCAAGAAATTAACCCAATCCAATGGTCTAAATAAAAAAGCCCCAATTTGAGCTATCAAGTTCAAGTGATAAACATCATGGCATGAGTTGGAATTGATTGCATTGATGAGTGATGCGTCCAAAATCTGCTCAACCCTTAGATCTCCTCGTGATGACCTGCAAAACGAAAGCGTCAGATGTGGCCCGACCGCTGGGGTCGGGAGTCCACCTCCGAAGGCTAAGTCAGTTGATGAACTTAATCACAAACGGCTCTGTTAGAAGCACAGAGCTAAGGAATGAAGAACTGGGAAAGGTGATCTAGATAGCAGATCGCTGATAGTTTAGGTCTATCAGTATGTATCTGAACCTGAGTCTCATATAGTATTCTTTTCAATCGATTGATCCGTCCCTCACCTTGTATGGTAGTGAGGTTTATATAGAGTGTACCTTCGAATCTCCTTCGTTGGATGCACTTGAGCCTTCTTCGGGTATTCGTTGGATCCTATCAGTTAGATCCGTTGAGCGATAGACTTCTACTAGTTTGGGCTAGTAGAGGACTCCTGAGATAACCTTTAGGTTTTGCGATGGTTATCCCTTCGATAATGATTATTCGCAGCTGTCAGTTTGAGTCTGCCATCATTAGGGTGATTACCCTAATCCATAAGTAAGATTAGGCCACGCTTGCAGCCGAATAAGCTTTCTTCTTCAGCAAGCCATCTTTCAGATCCGGTTCGCTCGAGAGCGATTCGGTTTTCTCCGTCTCGACTGGGGTCGAGGGTCGGACCAGGTATGAACCCGGTCTGATCATAAACTCTCCATATCACGAGCCCCCCAGACCAAGCGTTCGGTCGATCCCGAGGGCTTGGTTTTTAACTGGGTTCGTCGTCAGGTGATGATCTCTGCGTGCTTCATTAAATGTCATATCACATTTAATGCGGTGGTCACTTTTCCTCGAGCGTTGTGAGTGTAAGGCCACATATCTCGTTGCAGTTGATCTGTCGTGGCTCACGTCATCCAAGCGACGGTTTCCGAATGCCTATTTCGGATTCGTGAGTTCAAACTTTAAAAACGTCTTTCAATCTTGATCGTTGATTTTGAATCAATCTCGATCGTTCAGATTCCCGAACACTCGTGCTGGAGTTTTAAAAGCGGTTCGTTGTCTTCGTAGGTTTCATTCTTCCTGTCTTGAATTTGAACCTTTGTTGTCTGCTTCGCGCCTTCTTGCTCTCATGCTTCCATCTCACTAAATCAGTAAGTTTACTGGTCTTTTTCTTTTTGTAGTTTACTGAAACGAGTAATGGCGGACGATAGGACTTCTTTAGTACCCCATGTTGGTAATAGCAGTGATGCTTTTGCTTCTCCTGCTCCCGAACAGTCGGATAGTGATAACAAAACCCTAACTGTCCTCTGGCAAGAGTTCGCTGAAGTTTCTCAAAAAGGTTTTGAAAGAAAAACCGAAACTTCTCCTATCCTTCTCGAGTCTGGATCTTCCAAGATTGTCGAGTCTTCTAGGCAGCCTCAAACCTCCGGGTCCAATGGTGGACCTCGGCTGACATTCCCTCCATTTACAATGAGGAAACCCTTCTTTCAGCTGTCCAAGATTTTGATCTTCCTTCCTCATATCAGGTTAGGGCTCCCCACCCTGATGAGAGGGTTGATTCATCCCTTTCGGGTGAATTTTCTCTGTTTATAGATGCACTAGAAAGCGGGGTTCGCTTTCCCTTTTTTAATCCTTTGTTCTCCACAGTTTTGAATCACTGAAACATTTGTCCTAGAATGCTCCTCCCCAATAGCTGGCGTCTCATCGTCGGCTTCTTGGGTTTGTGTTTTGAGCTTGGCATTACGCCATCTCTTTCTCTTTTTGTACGTTTTCATGTTCTTTCTATCTCCCATCCTCCCGGATGGGTTTTTCTTTCCAAACGCAATAAGGCTGAACTTGATTGGAGGGGCAGCATCCTTGTCAAAGGAACTTGCCCTTCTAACCACAAAAGATGGCGCGCGATAGTTTTTCTGTAAAACCCAGCCCTAACCTTGACCCGGAAACCTTGTTATTTGTAGGTCCAGTGACCCGAAGTAAAGTAAGAAGTCAGCTTTGGGCCATCCCAGTAGAGGACTTGGTGTCTGGCTTTGAATCCATGAAAGTTGATGATGAAGTTCTATTTATGGACACTGAATCTTGATGAAGATCTGATTAGTTGATGGACTTGGAGTGCTCTCTATCTTGGTTTGAAGGCATTTCTACCTATTAGGTAAGTCACTTGACTTGTGTGCAAAACCCCTTTAGGATTGGATTTGATCTGGGCCTTCAATTCCCTGTTTTGGTCTTCTTTGTCGCATTGGTCGACTGGGCCAGTCGACCAATCCACTCGACCAATGAGTGCTGTCTTTGGCAATTAGGTTGTTCTTGCTCTATTTAAGCCCAATCTCGAGTCCACTTCGTATTTGCTGCCTCCAAACTCTCTGGAACGAACCAAAGACCTCTGCAAGTCATCTCCCTTGCATCCTTGGTGTTTTCTTGACGGATCTTCGTCGAAACTCTTCTTTTTGCATCAAAAGGTATGTCTACTCTCTCTTCTTCTCCTCCATCTTTGTTTTTCTTTCCTTTTTGAGTTGAGACAGTAGAAGAGATGCTGCATTCTCTGTTGCAAACATCTCTGAACATGTTCTCATGATCATCCTAAGGATTTGAGGCTAGAACAATGATCTTAACCAAGATCATTGCAAGCTTTTGAAGGAATCATGATCAAACCATGATCTAATCTTGTTAAACATCTGATTTGAATTCTGATTCTTTGGATCTTCTATGATTGATCATGTTAGTAGTTAATTACTGTGTTTTCCTTCCATGATCCATAATCTATCAATAACTAGTTGTTCTCTTCTACCATACTATGTGTTCTTCATGAAGCATGGTAGTTACATATATGGTAGGTTTTATTTCCTTATTTAGATTTATGCTTCTAAGCCTTGTTCCTTGAAGATCTAAGTATGTTTTCATGATACCATTACCTGAAGCAATGATCCATCCTCCTATTGTTCTTGTCTTTGATTTCTATTTCGAATTCATCAAGATCCATGGTTGATCTAATTATGGTAACTTTTTGTTTCCAAATTTGGATCTTGATATCTCGATTTGATTGGTGTTTTGAGGTCCCCTATATGTTAGAATACTGCTGTTGTAGTTTACCCCTTGATTAGTACCCTTTTGAACCACCAAATTCGGATTTCATATCTTAAAACTCTGTTTTTTTAGGCTACTGTCTGCATTGGTCGACTGATTGGTCGACTGGGCCAGTCGACCAATCCACTCGACCAATGAGTACAGCAACTCCAGAATTGGTCTGTGTTGGATGTTTTGGTATCTTTTCTGTTAGGGATCTTTCCTAATATGTTGTATATACTTGTTTAGGACCTTCCTCTCAAGTTTGCCAAAGATCTTACTTGATTTCTTAGGATTCCTTTGCGAGTTATAAAAGGTAAGGATGGTTATTTTCCTTAATTACATAGATAGCATGAATCTAGTTTCTATATTTGAATATCATAGATATGATTCCTAAATTAGATTCTTACAATGATATACTACTGTTGCATAACTTTGATTACAGTAGCATTACTTATTCATATTGAATTGATTCATGTATGATTTACTTACCAATGTTATACAAGTGATTGTAATTATTGATTTCTTTCCATATATGAAGTTACCATATATGTGATGATATGAATTGATGCATGTGTATGCTTAAGTATGGTTTGGAAAGGAGAGGTGTCCTTTTGACACTTCTGTTCTTGGACTACTACGGGAATATTATGGGATGTTTTCGGAGATGCCCTCTGGACACCTTCTTAAACTGTTGGATGACATATCTAGGATTGTCTAGTAGTGTTTGGCTAGGATGTCCTGTTATGTCAGACCCTAATCGGAGGGGTATTGAGACCGAACGACCCGTGGTAGCAATGGGGATTCATGGGCGCTCAAGACCGGTAACCAACTCGTGAGAGGACAGGAATCACATTGTGGGGGCCATTTATTGGTAGGGTTGCATATGGTTAGACTTGGGCTCACGGGCGCTTAAGACCGGTAACCAACCCGTGAGAGGACGTGAGAGCTTCCCGTTTACCATATGTGGATGATCAATAGGGTTGATGAGTCCGTAGTCAGGGACTATGAGGACTCTAGTGTGAAGGATACCGGAAAGGATCGCCGAGGGACGAGGAATGGAAGTATCTCGGATCGACTTGATGTAACTAAGTAGAAGACTTGCATTTGGCTAGGTTTTACCCTGACATGCGCCAGTACTTATACCAAATGGTTGTGAGAGAGTGTGTTGACTTAACCCCCTGCCAAGGTTTGTCCTGAGGGATGAAGGACCCATTACCAATCGGCTGCTCAAGACCGGTGAAATGATCCGTGAGAGAATCCAAGATATCTTAAATGGTTGAGGATGTGAGTGGACTTTCCTAAAGAAGTACGGTGCTATGACTTAAAGCATGTCTGCCAATAGAGACCAGCATACATAGAGTTAGATTCATTCATTCATTGCTTGTCTCATATCATATTGCATTTATGATTGTTCTGGAATCCCGCCATTTATGTTATTATGGATTTTAATCGCCCTTCTTGAGTTTCTTTGAAACTCATTCCTTTATTGTACAATGTTTGTTAGACTATACTGCAGTGCTTGAGTATTATGACGGTCCCTATGAAGAAGCGCAAGGCGAAGAGGCATATCTCCAGGAAGGTGATTGCGGTTACCACAATTACTCTGAAGATCCCGCGAGTGGTTATGCTCCGTACGATGCTTAGTCCGAACATTGAGTGGAAGCGTCCTTGTGCCATTTATGAGATTTACACTTATAAGGATGTTGTCTATAAAGTGGAGAACAATTTAGTTACCCAATGTACTTGCTACTGGGATTAGATTTTTGTCTAGTTTATTCTTTTAGAGCTACTTTTCCGCTGGTTGTAAAGTGGGATTTTTGCCTCACTTTACTTATCTGTTTGACACTCTGATTATATCTATTATTCTGATTCATTTATGATTCATTCTTTCTTTATTGGATCTATGGTTTATCTTCCGCACTTTTATTATGATTGTTCATGATTATGTTATTGTTTATGTGGGAGGTTGATCACTCGATACCTGATCTTCGGGCTGTGGATCACACTCTCGGGTATGCCAGATAGGGTACCGGCTGGGAGGGCGTGACATTTTCTGTCGAGAGCCTCCATCAAATCTTAACTTCCCAACCACCTGGAGGAGGTTTACTTCTTCGTCCGAGAGTAACCGGGACCTTCCCTTATCCAGAGAAGACGAGGCGGCCATCAGGAAGATCAAATCCATTCCGTGGTATCAAGAGATACATGGATATGAAGTGGAGTATAACTCCATCCTTCAGTACTGGGGCTTGGCTCATTGTGAGCTTCTAACCATCTTCCTATGATTTGACTGAAGTGATATGTTTTGAATTCTGACTCTTGTCCTTCTTCTTTGCGGTGCCTCCCCAGAATGAACCCTGAAAGCCTGCGGGTGAAGGCCGCTAGGGCCGTTGTGACAGCCGAGCAACGATCGCCCGGGGTCTTGACCGTAGATCAAGAGGCTTCTCTTCCCTCTCCCGACCCCTCTTATAGGGGTATCGGGGAATATCAGGCCTGTAGCTGATGCTTCGGGTAAAGGGAAGAAACCAATGGTGGAGAGGTCTAATGTCTTTTCCTCCGCCCGAACCAAAAGGAGGCATGACACAATTGATGCTCCCTCCAATAAAAAATCCAAAGCTTCGACGGATGGTGAGGAGGTCTTCACCCCCTAGTGGACCCTGAAGATGACCGACAGGGTTACTCGGGATCCCGAGAAAGCTGCAGAATGGAGTTCCCTCAGTCTTGCTCCTTCTGATCGCCAGGAGTTTGAAGCCCTGGATGACACCTCCCTTGTTAGTCAATCTACAAGGTACCGGTCTTCTCGCTTACTTATGTTTTCATAATTTCTTATGACTTCTTCTGATATCTTCTGCCTTCCCAGGAATGCTGTGTTGAGCATTTATCAACACATGGAAGCATTGAGCCGGGTTGGTCGCACCAGCTCCTTGCTGCAAACTTGTGAAGAGAAATTGGCCAAGGCCAATTCTGAAATAGACCAGCTGACTGCAGCTACCGTGGAGCTGCAGAAAAAGCATGAGGAAGAAGTGAAAATTCGTGTCCTTGCTGCCGAGCGCGAGGCCAGGAAGCAAAAGGCAGCTGCCACGTTGTTTGTTGACAGCCTTGAAATCAAAAGTAGGGAGCTCGAAGAACATCTGAAGTTGGCGATCCCTAGCAAGCCTGAGCATATAAGCCAGAGCTTCGGAAGGAGTGCATTCGGAAATACCTGAATAGCGTACCTTTCTCCGAGTTGCTAGGTCTCTACAACATTCCAGCTTATCGCATGGGGCAGAACCACGTTTGGGAGCGAATCCTTGGATCGATCCCTGACTTCGACACTGCTCCTTTTCGTGAGGTATGCCACCAAGAGGTCTTCGGGAAAGTTGGTATGGATCTCCCGGACTGGGCTCAGGAAGAAGATGATCCTTTTCCAGCTGACCCTCAATATGAGGCATACCTGAATGACGAGCCGGCACTTCCAGAGGAGAAATCACAAGCCGAGTCTCAAGTTGTTGCTGTAGAGGACTCAGCCGATGCCGCTCTTGAGGAAGACTCTTCTCATGGTCCTGAGAAAAGTCCTCCCGACCAGGGTCCCTCGGGCAACAAAGAAGAAAAGGCTTAGGGAGTTGTCCTTTTGTAAAGATTTACCCTCAATTTAATGAATAGACATTTCTTTTTTCATGTTGGCCTCTAAATTTCCCCGTCTCCTGCCAGAATCTTGCCTTGAATATCAAAGTATTAATGATAAAACTTATCACTATTCCTCGCCGAATAATAATCTTGTAGAAATCTTGTGAAGATGCGTTTCGGGAAGATGCATTAATCTTCCCCACTACTTCATTTATTGCAAAGTCCGCACGTTTCCCTTTTGCGAAGTTCAAACGTTTTCCTGCTTTTGTATACCATTCACTGTTTCCAATGAATCGGAAATACATCCGTTATTTTAATGGCGGTGCGACGATTGGAGGTATCTCTGCATCAGGTGCTCGCTTCCACATGTTTCCATGTGGCATCCCTTCAACAGTTGATCTTGCTTTTTGCGGATTTCGAAGCGTCATTTCGATCTAGGTCGTCGGTTGTCCTTAGCCTTTAACCGTCGTCTTAATACCTGAGGCTATTTAAAGCCTTCGTGGGTACTCTCCATCTATCCTGACTTCTGCAAGTTAGATTTGCTAAAGTGCCAAAGTGACCTTTCGTCCTTCGGCCTGCTTCCGTATTCCTCATACTCCAACAACAACTCTATCAACTTCTGAACAAGTGAGTTTTTTGATTACTCATCTCTTTCCCCACTTCCCCCCTGAGTAAACTACACAGTAGTTATACTTGGGGTTTAGTATGTTGGTTTGTCAAAAGTTTTAGAAAACTAGGGTTTCCCCGCTGTTGCTGTTGTTTATTTCTGTCTTGATACGGCTGGTTTTTTTTTTTTTTTTGCATAGTGGCTCCCAAGATCAACCCGAACTATATCAGAGCAAAATCTTGCAAGAAAAGCGTTCCGTCGGTGGTGGTCGGGGCCAGTGCGGTGGTTTCAGCTAGTGAATCCTCCAAGCGTAAGGCGACTGCTGGCGGTGAATCTTCAAGTCAGATTCCCGCAGTTTCTATTGATGCCGTCCCTGCACCTCCTTTGCCCGAAGTGATCACTCGTCTTTCCCAAGAAGATCTTGATCACTCCGTTGCCGATGGTGCTGCTGGTGAGCCTGTTGGTGCACCCCCGAAGGAGACTCTTCGGGCATCTGAGGCAACTATGTTGGCGTCTGATGAAGGTGTGGTCCCAGCAGGTGCTGCTCCTATTTCCCATTCTAATGCTTGTTTGGCATCCTCCTCCTCTCCTTCCGAGTCGGAGAATTTTGCCACTAGGAAGCGCCGTCGGTTGACAAGTGATGCAGCTCATCCTTCTCTTGGTGTAGCTCATCCTTCTCATCCTTCGCCTGAATTAGTGTCAAACGAGTTAAACAGAGCGTTGGAATGGTGTACTACTGCTCAAATGACTTCTGAGAGCGCAGTTCTTTCCAAACTCCCAGATGAAGTCTTTACGAAGTCACTGGTAATGTAAGTCTTTCTTCATTATCCTCTGATTCTGAAAAATTTCTTTTCTGCTCCTTGCTAACTCGAAAGTTGTTTGCAGGAGTCTTGCTGGTAACTTCCACAACCAAGTGGAAGCAATTTCTAGGCTCAGTAGGTTGAGCAATGAAGTTTCTAGGCTTCGGGAGATCTCTGAAGCTAAAGATGCTGAGATTGCTCGCCTTCGGAAACTAGCTTGGGAGGTGGCAGGAGAAAAAAATTCGATGATTGGTCGTCTTCAGTCGGATTTGGATGATGCCAGGGAGAAGATCCGGCGACTAGAGTGAACAGTTGGAAAGTCAGGAGCCAAAGGATCTGAAACGTTACCTGAAAGGCAAGCTGTCGTTCCTTTGCTCGAATCCCTTCCAACTGATGCTCGCAGAGCCTGCGTCTTCAAGTATTTACACAGTAAGCCTTTTGTTGATATGCTGAATGCTTATAACTTGCAGGCGTACCGGGATGGTGAGAACGAAGTTTGGGAATCAATATTAAGGAAGGATCCTCATTTTGATACGACTCCCTACAGTGTTGTTTGCCATCCTGAAGTATTTACCGACCTGGGTATTCCTCCTCCGACTGGACCAAGGATAAGATTGATCCTCCACCTTCCAATCCAGATATTATGCAATATCTGGAAGATTCTCCTGTTTATTCTCCGCTAGAAGAAGTCAATTATGACGAGCTTGTACTGAATGCAAGTTTGGTCGAGGACCATTCTTCTCCTGGACAAATTTGGACAAAGAGTATGAAATTGCAGAGGATTTTATGCTTACTGAAATATTTTTGTAATCCTCATTTCTTCTCTTCTTTTCCTTGAATCCCCACCAATGGTTGACTCATATGTTTGTTCTAGCAAAGTCGCGTCGATCTTGTATAACTTGTTAACAGTCACCTATAATGACTTTCTTCTTTGATCGAAGATTGTATCCAGCTCTTCTAATTGTTTTGATACTGGCCTCTTTGGATCTTTTGAAGAAATAAGAAATTACTTTATCTTGAACTTTGCTAGCCACTTGAATCGCCGTTGTATTAGGTCTTAATTGTCTGAAACAATGCCTTTACTTAAGGATTTCTGGAGAAATACAATAAGTCTGAAAAGGAACTCACTCGGGTTTTAAACCGATGCCTTTACTTAAGGATTCCGGAGAAATACAATAAGTCTGAGAAGGAACTCACTCGGGTTTTAAACCGATGCCTTTACTTAAGGATTTCCGGAGAAATACAATAAGTCTGAGAAGGAACTCACTCGGGTTTTAAACCGATGCCTTTACTTAAGGATAATTCAAAAATTCAATAAGTCTCGAAGGAACTCACTCGGTTTTCAAACCGACGCCTTGCAAAAGGAACTCACTCGGATTTTCATCCGATGCCCCGACTTAAGAAAGTTCGAAAAATTTCCATAAGTGTTGAAGGACCCATACAAATTTTCATCCGATGCCTTATAGTTGGATCTTGTTCTTGAATGTGGTGTATGATGCCCCCCAATCAAAAGATAGTTTGTTGAAAGCCAAAAATTGCATTGATTGAGTTGAAAATGATTTCATCGCGAACAAAATTGAAATCATCCTCAAGGATAAAACTTTTTGAGATGCCTAGCATTCCACGAACGATCCAACTCTTTCTAGGAATTGATGTTCTTCAGCCTGTAAGCTCCTGAACCGACCGGTTTCACAACCATATAAGGTCCTTCCCAGGAAGGGTCCAACTTTCGTTGGTGACGCGGGTCGGAAGCTAGGGTGTTTCTCAACACCAGATCTCCGGCTAAGTACCGACGATTCTTCACTCGAGTATTATAATGAGACGCTATCCTTCTTTGATAATGTTGAGTTCGTGCTATTGCCTTTGCCCGAACTTCGTCCAACAAATCAAGACTATCAAGCAGTCCTTGTTCATTTGCTTTTTCCTCGAACTCACGATCCCGTAATGTCCCCGCCATTATCTCCACTGGTGCCAATGCTTCGGATCCATATGCCAACCTGAATGGAGTTTCTCCTGTAGGTGTTCGAACCGTAGTTCTATAAGCCCACAGTACATTATGTAGTTCTTCGACCCAAGAAGCTTTGTCAGCTTCGAGTCTTCTCTCTATTCCTTCCAGTAGCGTTCGGTTAGTAACCTCTACCTGTCCATTGCTTTGGGGGTATGCCACTGAGGACATACGATGCTCGATCATATATGTTCCACAGAATTGCTCAAATTGTGGACAGTCGAACTGAGTACCATGGTCAGTGACAATAATCTTTGGAATCCCAAAGCGATATATGATTGATTCAAGCACAAATTTCTCCACTTTTTCTCAGTAATTGCCGCCAGTGCACTGGCTTCTACCCATTTTGTGAAGTAATCAATTGCTACTATCAGATATTCCCATCCGCCTGATGCCTTGGTGAATTTGCCCATGATATCAATTCCCCACATTGCAAAGGGAATGGGATTCAGAATGGAAGTCATAGTTTCCACTAGGCGCTTCGATACTGTAGCATGAATTTGACAGTTACCACATCGACGAACGTAGTCCATAGCAGCCTCTTGGATCTTAGGCCAATATAACCCAAGTCTTAGAATTTTGTGGGCCAGGGCTCGGCCACCCATGTGAGCTCCACAAATTCCTTCATGAACTTCAGCCAAAGCTGATTTTGCTCCTTCGGGGCCTATACATCTTATAAGGGGTCCAGCATAAGATCTTTTGTATAGTCTCCCATTCTAAATGACAAATCTAGCTGGTCGAATCTTGATCGACCTTGCCTCTACTGGATCCTCGGGTAATTTGTCATCCCTTAGATACTCGATTATTGGATCCAGCCAGCAACGTTCTGCTTTAATGTAAGAAATTTCTTTCTCATGATAACTTGGAAAAGTTATCTCTTCAATGTAGACCGAAGGGTCTAGATTCTTTTCCATGGCATTGGCTAGTCGGGATAGCTCATCTGCCACTGAATTTTCATTCCTCGAAATCTGAGATATCTTCAAATTCCGAAATTGGTTTTGAAATGCTTGCACTATCTCCCGATATTTTTGCAAGCGTGGTTCTTTAATGACATACTCCCCTTGGACTTGGTTGACTATAAGCTGAGAGTCACTATAAATAGTAACATCTGCAATAGCTAATGCTTTTGACAACCGAAGTCCTGCTATCAGGGCCTCATATTCCGCTTCGTTATTACTTGCATCAAATGCGAATCTCAAAGCATATCGAATAATAAATCCTGCTGGACTTTTTAATAGAATTCCAGCGCCTGCTCCATCTTTATTACTCGAACCATCCACATATACCTCCCAAGTGGTTGGTATAATGGGATCCTCAATGGTGGGCTCCACTGGTGCAGTAGTTTCTACTACAAAGTCGGCTAATGCCTTGATTGCAATTCTGGGCTTAAAGCTCACTTGGAACTCCCTGAGCTCAACCGACCAGGATACCATCCTTCCAGACAAATCAGGTTTGTTAAGAACTTTAATAAGAGGAAAAGTTGTAAATACCTCAATTGGATGAGCCTGAAAATATGGCCTTAGCTTCTTGGCGGCCATCATGAGAGCCAGAGCCTGCTTCTCAATCTGCGAATATCTCGTTTCCGCATCTAGCAACACGTGGCTTACATAGTAAATCGGCCACTGTTTTTTATCTTTCTCCCGAACAAGTACTGCACTGACCGCCGAAAGGGACGTCGCTAGATATAGCTGTAATATTTCCCCCTTCTCCAGTCCGGACAGGATCGGTGGTTGTCCAAGTGCTTCTTTTAATTCCTCGAAAGCTTTTCGGCACTCTTCAGTCCACTTTGCTTCCTTACTGCCCTTCAGGTCTTTAAGTGCCTTGAAGAAAGGCAAACATTTCTCTCCAGACTTGGAGATCTTCCTGATGGCCGCCTCGTCTTCTCTGGATAAGGGAAGGTCCCGGTTACTCTCGGACGAAGAAGTAAACCTCCTCCAGGTGGTTGGGAAGTTAAGATTTGATGGAGGCTCTCGACAGAAAATGTCACGCCCTCCCAGCCGGTACCCTATCTGGCATACCCGAGAGTGTGATCCACAGCCCGAAGATCAGGTATCGAGTGATCAACCTCCCACATAAACAATAACATAATCATGAACAATCATAATAAAAGTGCGGAAGATAAACCATAGATCCAATAAATAAAGAAAGAATGAATCATAAATGAATCAGAATAATAGATATAATCAGAGTGTCAAACAGATAAGTAAAGTGAGGCAAAAATCCCACTTTACAACCAGCGGAAAAGTAGCTCTAAAAGAATAAACTAGACAAAAATCTAATCCCAGTAGCAAGTACATTGGGTAACTAAATTGTTCTCCACTTTATAGACAACATCCTTATAAGTGTAAATCTCCTAAATGGCACAAGGACGCTTCCACTCAATGGTCGGACTAAGCATCGTACGGAGCATAACCACTCGCGGGATCTTCAAAGTAATTGTGGTAACCGCTATCACCTTCCTGGAGATATGCCTCTTCGCCTTGCGCTTCTTCATAGGGACCGTCATAATACTCAGTACCTGCAGGATAGTCTAACAAACATTGTACAATAAAGGAATGAGTTTCAAAGAAACTCAGTAAGGCAGTTAAAATCCATAATAACATAAATGGCAGGATTCCAGAACAATCATAAATGCAATATGATATGAGACAAGCAATGAATGAATGAATCTAACTCTATGTATCCTGGTCTCTATTGGCAGACATGCTTTAAGTCATAACACCGTACTTCTTTAGGAAAGTCCGCTCACATCCTCAACCATTTAAGATATCTTGGATTCTCTCACGGATCATTTCACCGGTCTTGAGCAGCCGATTGGTAATGGGTCCTTCATCCCTCGGGACAAACCTTGGCGGGGGTTAAGTCAACACACTCTCTCACAACCATTTGGTATAAGTACTTGGCGCATGTCGGGGTAAAACCTAGCCAAATGCAAGTCTTCTACTTAGTTACATCAACTCGGATCCAGATACTTCCATTCCTCGTCCACGACGATCCTTTCCGGTATCCTTCACACTAGAGTCCTCATAGTCCCTGACTACGGACTCATCAACCCTATTGATCATCCACATATGGTAAACGGGAAGCTCTCACGTCCTCTCACGGGTTGGTTACCGGTCTTAAGCGCCCGTGAGCCCAAGTCTAACCATATGCAACCCTACCAATAAATGGCCCCCACAATGTGATTCCCTGTCCTCTCACGGGTTGGTTACCGGTCTTGAGCGCCCATGAATCCCCATTGCTACCACGGGTCGTTCGGTCTCAATACCCCTCCGATTAGGGTCGACATAACAGGACATCCTAGCCAAACACTACTAGACAATCCTAGATATGTCATCCAACAGTTTAGGAAGGTGTCCAGAGGGCATCTCCGGAAACATCCCATAATATCCCGTAGTAGTCCAAGAACAGAAGTGTCAAAAGGACACCTCTCCTTTCCAAACCATACTTAAGCATACACATGCATCAATTCATATCATCACATATATGGTAACTTCATATATGGAAAGAAATCAATAATTACAATCACTTGTATAACATTGGTAAGTAAATCATACATGAATCAATTCAATATGAATAAGTAATGCTACTGTAATCAAAGTTATGCAACAGTAGTATATCATTGTAAGAATCTAATTTAGGAATCATATCTATGATATTCAAATATAGAAACTAGATTCATGCTATCTATGTAATTAAGGAAATAACCATCCTTACCTTTTATAACTCGCAAAGGAATCCTAAGAAATCAAGTAAGATCTTTGGCAAACTTGAGAGGAAGGTCCTAAACAAGTATATACAACATATTAGGAAAGATCCCTAACAGAAAAGATACCAAAACATCCAACACAGACCAATTCTGGAGTTGCTTTGTACTCATTGGTCGAGTGGATTGGTCGACTGGCCCGATCGACCAATCGATCGACCAATGCGAGACGATAGACTAAAAAAAAAAGAGTTTTAAGATATGAAATCCGAATTTGGTGGTTCAAAAGGGTACTAATCAAGGGGTAAACTACATCAGCAGTATTCTAACATATAGGGGACCTCAAAACACCAATCAAATCAAGATATCAAGATCCAAATTAGGAAACAAAAAGTTACCATAATTAGATCAACCATGGATCTTGATGAATTCGAAATAGAAATCAAAGACAAGAACAATAGGAGGATGGATCATTGCTTCAGGTAATGGTATCATGAAAACATACTTAGATCTTCAAGGAACAAGGCTTAGAAGCATAAATCTAAATAAGGAAATAAAACCTACCATATATGTAACTACCATGCTTCATGAAGAACACATAGTATGGTAGAAGAGAACAACTAGTAATTGATAGATTATGGATCATGGAAGGAAAACACAGTAATTAACTACTAATATGATCAATCATAGAAGATCCAAAGAGATCAGAATTCAAATCAGATGTTTAACAAGATTAGATCATGGTTTGATCATGATTCCTTCAAAAGCTTGCAATGATCTTGGTTAAGATCATTGTTCTAGCCTCAAATCCTTAGGATGATCATGAGAACATGTTCGAGAGATGTTTGCAACAGAGAATGCAGCATCTCTTCTCTGTCTCAACTCAAAAAGGAAAGAAAAACAAAGATGGAGGAGAAGAAGAGAGAGTAGACATACCTTTTGATGCAAAAAGAAGAGTTTCGACGAAGATCCGTCAAGAAAACACCAAGGATGCAAGGGAGATGACTTGCAGAGGTCTTTGGTTCGTTCCAGAGAGTTTGGAGGCAGCAAAAACGAAGTGGACTCGAGATTGGGCTTAAATAGAGCAAGAACAACCTAATTGCCAAAGACAACACTCATTGGTCGAGTGGATTGGTCGATCGGCCCGATCGACCAATCAGTCGACCAATGCTGACAGCAAGACCAAAACAGGGAATTGAAGGCCCATATCAAATCCAATCCTAAAGGGGTTTTGCACACAAGTCAAGTGACTTACCTAATAGGTAGAAATGCCTTCAAACCAAGATAGAGAGCACTCCAAGTCCATCAACTAATCAGATCTTCATCAAGATTCAGTTTCCATAAATAGAACTTCATCATCAACTTTCATGGATTCAAAGCCGGACACCAAGTCCTCTCTTGGGATGGCCCAAAGCTGACTTCTTACTTTACTTCGGGTCCCTTGGACCTACAAATAACAAGGTTTCCGGGTCAAGGTTAGGGCTGGGTTTTACATTCTCCCCCCCTTAAAGAAATTTCGTCCTCGAAATTGAAAGCGTACCTGTGCTTCCAAAGAGGTAAGGAAACTTCTCCTTCATATCTTCTTCCTTCTCCCAAGAAGCTTCTTCAAGGGTATGGTTCTTCCACCGAATCTTCACCAAAGGGATGGTGCGATTCCGCAGCTGCTTGTCCTTCCTATCCAAGATTTCGGCCGGTTCTTCATCATAGGTCAAATCAGCACTAAGTCCTTCGAGTGCTTGCAGCAAAATGTGTTCGGATTCTCTAAGTATTTTCGGAGCATCGAAATATGAAACACATTGTGAACACCAGCGAGAGGCGGAGGTAATGCTAATCGATACGCAACAGGTCCAACCTTTTCCAAAATCTCGAAAGGTCCAATGTAACGAGGGCTAAGCTTTCCCTTAACATTGAATCTCATCACACCCTTCATTGGTGAAACCTTCAGAAAGACTTTCTCTCCAACTTGAATTCCAAATCGGTCCTTCTCTTATCGGCATAAGATTTCTGTCTTGGTAGGCGGACTCAATCCTTTCTCTTATCATATCTACCATAGCACTCGTAGCTTCAATCATCTCGGGACCTAAGACTTTTCTTTCACTGTCTCGATCCAGTACAAAGGTGTCCTACAAGTACTGCCATACAAAGCCTTGAATGGAGCCATGCCTATTGTTGCTTGATAACTGTTGTTATAGGCAAACTCAACCAAAGCTAGATGTTCATCCCAATTACCACCCATATCCACCACACAAGATCTGAGCATGTCTTCCAATGTCTGAATTGTCCGCTCAGATTGTCCATCGGCTTGTGGATGATGAGCTGTACTCAAGTTCAATTGGGTTCCCAAGGCCTTCTGCAAACTATTCCAAAACCTTGAGGTGAACCTGGGATCACGATCCGAAACAATACTCAATGGCACACCATGCGGACGAACCACATTATCCACATAAAGCCTTGCTAGCTTATCCGGAGTATGAGTGATCTTCATAGGAATGAAATGGGCTGATTTGGTCAACCTATCAACAATCACCCACACGGTGTCATTGCCTTTACTTGTCCGAGGCAAGCTAGTCACAAAGTCCATGGAGATATCCTCCCACTTCCAATTAGGAATAGGAAGAGGCTGAAGTAATCCAGATGGAGGTTGTCGAACGGCTTTCACACGTTGGCAAGTCTTACACTTGGCAACAAAATCATCAACATCCGCCTTTAGACCAATCCACCAAAAATGTTCCTTCAAGTCCTTGTACATCTTGGTGCTTCCCGGGTGTATAGTAAAGACTGATTGGTGTGCTTCTTTCAATATTTCTTTCTTAACTTCTTCATTTGCAGGCACACACAGTCTTCCTCTAAACAACAAAGCACCATCCATGGATATACCAAAGTCGGGGTCCGACTCGGGATTCGAAGAAATCTTCTCAACTTTGATCAAAAACTCTTGATCGGAACTCTGTGAGCAACAATCTTATCTCTAAGACCAGATCTTGCCGTCATGGCAGAAAGAGTAAAATCAAAATTCTCAGGGACGATTTTCAAATCAAAACTCTCAATAGAAGACCACAATGGTAAACTCAAAGCATTCAAATCCAAAGTCTTCTTCTGGTTCTTCCTACTAAGAGGATCAGCAACAACATTTGCTTTCCCGGGGTGATCTTGAATATCACAATCATAATCGGAGACTAGTTCCAACCATCTCCTTTGTCTCATGTTCAACTCCTTTTGGGTAAAGAAGTATTTCAAACTCTTATGATCCGTGAAAATGGCAATCTTCTCACCGTAAAGGTAATGTCTCCAAATCTTCAAAGCAAAGACAACGGCGGCAAGTTCTAGATCGTGAGTGGGGTAATTCCGCTCATAATCCTTCAATTGTCGAGAAGCATAGGCTACGACCTTGCCATGTTGCATCAGTACACAACCCAAACCAATCTTTGACGCATCGGTATAAACTGTCATACCACCGGTACTATCAGGTATAGTCAAAACCGGGGCACTTGTCAATCTATCCTTCAACTCTTGGAAATTCTTCTCACAGGCGTCAGACCAAACAAACTTTTCTTCTTTCCTGGTCAACTTAGTCATAGGAGCAGCCAACCGAGAAAAGTTCTCAATAAATCTTCGGTAGTAACCCGCCAATCCAAGGAAACTTCTTATTTCCGTTCTCGACTTCGGTCGTTCCCAATCAGCCACGACTTGGACCTTTTCGGGATCGACACGAATACCTTCGGCTGAAACTACATGACCAAGGAATACCACTCTCTTAAGCCGGAAATCACACTTGCTAAACTTAGCGAACAACTTCTTTTCTCGCAACCTTTGCAAAGTGAAACTTAGATGACTCGCATGCTCTTCTTCGCTCTTCGAATAGATCAAGATGTCATCAATGAAAACAATCACAAACTTGTCAAGCACATCATGAAATACTCGGTTCATGAGGTCCATGAACACCGCAGGAGCATTAGTCAATCCGAAGGGCATGACTCTAAACTCGTAGTGACCATACCGCGTTCGGAAAGCTGTCTTGAAGATATCACTAGACTTCACTTTCAATTGGTGATATCCGGACCTTAAGTCAATCTTTGAGAACACAATGCACCCTTCAAGCGATCGAAGAGATCATCAATTACGGGCAGCGGATATCTATTCTTGATAGTCAACTTATTCAACTCACGGTAGTCGATGCACAAGCGCATACTACCGTCTTTCTTCTTGACGAACAAGACCGGAGCTCCCCAAGGTGACACACTAGGCTGCACGAAACCTCTATCAATGAGCTCATTCAACTGATTTTGCAACTCTTTCAACTCGGTAGGAGCCATCTGTACGGAGCTTTAGATACCGGAGCGGCACCGGGGACGAGATCAATAGAGAATTCGACATCCTGTCCGGAGGCACTCCGATAAATCATCGGGGAAGACATCAACAAAGTCGGAGACAACTCGACTTCATCGACTCTTTTCTCCACTATACCCTTGCCTTGAGATGAAGCATCATCCACTAGGGTATAGACTTGCATCGGTCTGAGACAGCACCTTCTTACAAACCCTTCTCTTTTCACCACTGAAATTCAAAGACCGGACTTCCACAAATATGGACCTGAATCTTCTTTGAGGAACAAAGGAACACGGCTTTGTGGGCTGTCAACCAATCAATTCCCAAAATAACATCGAAGTCCTTCATGTCAAGAATCACAAAATTGGCTTCCAAGTTCTTCTCACCAATCAACACGGGACATTTAGATAACCCCTTATCTAGTTTCACAACAGGACCAGTAGGTGTACTAATCAATAAACAACTAGACAACTTCTCGGGGATTAGGTTAGTCTTCTTGATGAATGCGAGATGACATGAACGAATGAGATGCACCCGTATCAAATAAGACAAATGCGAAATAGAAGGGACTAACAATGTACCTGTAATCACTTCATGGCTTGGATCCTGCTCCTTAGAAATACTGAAAACTCTACCGGAGGGAGGAGCGGGAGCACTCTTCACCACCAGGGGCGGCTGTTGGGCGGGCCGCCCGGACGAGCACGAGCAAAATGACCAGCTTGCTTGCGGTAGAAGCAAACGGGATTCTTTGGATCCAACGGGGGTGGCTGCAGCTGAGAGGGCTTCGAACAAAAGGCCTTGCACTTGCACTTGCACTTGCCTGGTGGTCGGTTTCCGCCATCTTTGTCTAAAGCGGCCGGGCTGCTGAAAACCCGTGTTCGACCTACACTCTTAACTTTGAAAGGTAGGAGTGGGGTAGGGTGTAGGTCTCACAAAACGATGGTCATTACGATCCACCAAACCAGAATTCCTTGATTGCCGGGGCTTTTGCACACGAGCACTTTCCTTCTCTGTTTCTTCCAACTTCTTCGAGTTCCGCACCACTTGAGCATAGCTCACTATAGGCTGAATTTGTGAGGTAAGCTTTAATGGCGGGGCGCGATCCTTTGAAGAACTTCTTTGCTTTCGCGAGGTCATCCTTGGGAGAATGCGGAGCAAAGAAATGAAGCTCCTCGAACTTCTGTTGGTACTCCAACACGAGACGAGTTCCTTGAGTCGAGAATCATGAACTCGGCTTCCTTCGCATCTTTCACCGCCTCGGGAAAGTAGTTCATACAAAAAGCCTCTTTGAATAACTCCCAAGTTACAACTCCTGCATGCAAACCTTCCAAAACAGGCCGAGTGGAGATCCACCATGCATCGGCTTCTTGTTGCAACTTCATTCGAGCAAACAAAATCTTCGAGCTTCCGAGCATTGCGGATGTCGGAAAGCCTTCTCCAACTCACGAAGCCACTTGTTAGGAAACAAGGGGTCCTTGGTAACTCCGGTGAAAGTGGGTACTTGCATCTTGAGAAAACTCTCCATCGGGCGAGTATGAGGAGTTCCCGCTAAACCTCCCGCATTCGGGACTGCGGCATGAGGATTCACATTAGCACCAGCCCGGGTCTCATTATGCGAGTCATGAAACCCACCAACACATCTGGTTGAATTGAGCTGCTTGCTCTTTGCATCATATTGCCCATAATATTGGCAATATCTCGAAAACTTCCAACATTCGGGGCACCAGGTATCTCGTGAGTACCTTGATCAACATTTGGTATCTCACCACCTCCATGAGGTACTTCACCACCTCCCTGAGGTATTTCACCACCTCCATGACCACTGGATTCACCACGCCCACTTCTCAGAGTAACCATTCTGCAAAACCGAGAACATCAAAATACCGAATTTCGAAGATTCAACATAAACCACAAGTCCAAATGATTTGAAAACTTAAATCATGCTCAAATATATCCATATAGTCATCAAACAATATTCCATAAGGCAAAAATCACATTTTCCAAAAATTCAACAGCAATTGAGGTCTCTGTGACCATTGGTCGAGTGATTGGTCGGTGACCCGGTCGACCAATGAGTCGACCAATGCAGACAGAATGTGAAAATTCGCATTATAAGCCTCACTTTCACATTCCAACCTCTTTCTAACTTCTTCCAAAGGTGAGAGAGCCCTAGGGAAAGTCTCCAAGAGTTCTCACAAGTGTTCTTGAGGTGATTTGGTGCTTCAACCACAACACCACAACACACAATCTTCACAAACAAGGTAAATCTCTTATTCTTTCTTCCATTTTCATCTTCTCATGCTTGCATTTCAATAAAACCATGCTTTACTTGTATCCAATGCTAGAAATCATGCTTAGGAATGCTTAGAAACATAATCCTTAGGTTTTAAACACAATGCCATGCATAGACAACAAGTTTTAACATAATGGTGTTCATCTCGCAAAGTTTTATACCGAAATCGATATCTTTAGAAAAATTCCGTTTTCTCTCAAACCGCTTGAAATTTTCGCACGAGATCAAATGCTACATGCTCAAGATGACATTGTAGATAGGTCCATACAATTTGGTTAAATCAATTTCAACTTTTCAAAAATCCAATTTTGACCTAAATTGCAAAATCCCCAAATTTACTTCTTGCTGAATTTTTCGCTTTAATCCAAGTTTTCGATCGATTTTCATCAAACAAACTTCATAGACATGAAATTCCAAGTATTGCACACATGCTAGTATGTTCAAATCAAATTTCCCCCAAATTTGAAATTTTCCGAAAATTACGAAAATACCCTTTTGGCTCAAATCTTAAGATAGCACTAACTGGAATTGTCTCTTGTCTCTTTCACAGATACACTATGCAGAGGGGAGGGCGAGGACGAGGTAGAGGTCGTGGTCGCATTGTAGGTGCTCTTAGGGGCAGAGGTCGGGTTCCTTCGAGCCTAGACGGGAGGTTAGGAGACCGGACATGTTTGACACACCTCGGGCCGAGTTCTGTACGAGGCCTACTTCGATTCTTGCAATATCGAGATGGGACGTCTACTTCACTTACGCCAGCTCGAGCCTTTAGGATTCGGCGGAGGTTCGACACATTGCGGTGGACTCATCTCTTCACCGAGGATCTGCCGGTATACCGGAACTAGTGAGGTTGTTCTTCAGCAACCTTACATACACGAGAGGAGGCCCGAGGCCAAGGACATCCACTTAGACTTGTTCTCGGGAGCGGGGTCTTCCGGACTCGGATTCGCTTCTCTACCCGGACAACTTGGCTGAGATCTTGCGGGTTCCTTACTATCCACGGCGGTGTGTGTGGATACCTGCGGGAGCAGATCTGGACAGCCATCGGATGCCGGTACGAGCTACGCGAGATATGCTCTACGCTATGGGATAGCCGTCGATGCTTCACTCCGTGGACCAGCGGACGGATGACGGATCTCGCACGGATTATCGGTCGCATAGTCGGCCGAAACATTATGCCGAAAGCCGGACATCACCATCGGGTCACGGTGATGGAGGCCTTAGTCATCTACCGCATCTACATGGGCTTCGAGATCGATCTCTCCTACATCATTCAGCGGGTCATCTTTGGACTTAGTTCTGCGGCCTAGCATGCGGAACCTTTGCTATGGGAGGCTACGACTTTGATCTTCGGGCATTTCGGGGTGGTTTCGAGGATACACCGGTGGACACTGGTTCACGGGGATACTCTATTGGGACTCGGACCATTCGTCGGATGAGACTACGGCGATCGAGAGAGATCTCCTGGTCCGGAGGGTGAGGATGATGATGAATCGGAGGATGAGGATCGGGGGTCGGAGGATGGAGGAGAGGATATCGGTCCCTGATAGTGATGATCGGGCCGGAGATGATGCGAGATATGCACGAGGCTGAGCCTGTGCATCACGAGTTTCCTTCATCACACTTCGAGGCGGGTGGCCCTTCACATGCGGTTCGGAGACTTCGGATCTTGGAGCACGAGATGAGATCGATGACTTCCATGCTAGAGAGAATGGAGGTCGGACGGGAGCAGATGTACGAGAGGATGGAGTCACGACGGGATAGGATAGAGCATCGGGTGACTCGGCTAGCGGAGGAGTTCGGGGCATACGAGAGATCGGAGAAGATCACCTAGATAGGTTGTGCCTTAGGATTTCCATTTATGCATTTCAGATGTAATCATTGTAAAAACCTTTGAAATTAATGAAGTTCATTTTGTTTCCCTTTAGTTATTGTATATTATGCACCTTTCTTTTCCTTGCATTAGTGACATTTGTTCAAGTATAATTATGGTATGTTATTCGGAAATGTTTTGTTATGCCTCAAAGGTCAAGTTTCTAATTCGGTGTTCTATTATTCACTTCTAAGAGTAGAAGAGTCATTTCGGATCAATGACTCAAGAATGTTCAGTTGTTGTCTTTTGTGGTTAGGATCTCCTCGAACCTTGGGCTTTGATACCAATCATCACGCCCTCCCGGCCCGGTACCCTATCGGCATACCCGGAGTGTGATCCACGGCCCGAAGATCAGGTATCGAGTGATCAACCTCCCACATAAACAATAACATAATCATGAACAATCATAATAAAAGTGCGGAAGATAAACCATAGATCCAATAAAGAAAGAATGAATCATAAATGAATCGGAATAATAGATATAATCGAGTGTCAAACGAGATAAGTAAAGTGAGGCAAAAATCCCACTTTACAACCAGCGGAAAAAGTAGCTCTAAAAGAATAAACTAGACAAAAATCTAATCCCGGTAGCAAGTACATTGGGTAACTAAATTGTTCTCCACTTTATAGACAACATCCTTATAAGTGTAAATCTCATAAATGGCACAAGGACGCTTCCACTCAATGGTCGGACTAAGCATCGTACGGAGCATAACCACTCGGGGGATCTTCAGAGTAATTGTGGTAACCGCAATCACCTTCCTGGAGATATGCCTCTTCGCCTTGCGCTTCTTCATAGGGACCGTCATAATACTCGATTGTACTGCGGGATAGTCTAACAAACATTGTACAATAAAGGAATGAGTTTCAAAGAAACTCGGTAAAGCGATTAAAATCCATAATAACATAAATGGCGGGATTCCGAACAATCATAAATGCAATATGATATGAGACAAGCAATGAATGAATGAATCTAACTCTATGTATCCTGGTCTCTATTGGCAGACATGCTTTAAGTCATAACACCGTACTTCTTTAGGAAAGTCCGCTCACATCCTCAACCATTTAAGATATCTTGGATTCTCTCACGGATCATTTCACCGGTCTTGAGCAGCCGATTGGTAATGGGTCCTTCATCCCTCGGGACAAACCTTGGCGGGGGGTTAAGTCAACACACTCTCTCACAACCATTTGGTATAAATCTTGGCGCATGTCGGGGTAAAACCTAGCCAAATGCAAGTCTTCTACTTAGTTACATCAACTCAGATCCGGATACTTCCATTCCTCGTCCACTGACGATCCTTTCCGGTATCCTTCACACTAGAGTCCTCATAGTCCACGACTACGGACTCATCAACCCTATTGATCATCCACATATGGTAAACGGGAAGCTCTCACGTCCTCTCACGGGTTGGTTACCGGTCTTAAGCGCCCGTGAGCCCAAGTCTAACCATATGCAACCCTACCAATAAATGGCCCCCACAATGTGATTCCTGTCCTCTCACGGGTTGGTTACCGGTCTTGAGCGCCCATGAATCCCCATTGCTACCACGGGTCGTTCGGTCTCAATACCCCTCCGATTAGGGTCGACATAATAGGACATCCTAGCCAAACACTACTAGACAATCCTAGATATGTCATCCAACGAGTTTAGGAAGGTGTTCGAGAGGGCATCTCCGGAAACATCCCATAATATTCCCGTAGTAGTCCAAGAACGAAGTGTCAAAAGGACACCTCTCCTTTCCAAACCATACTTAAGCATACACATGCATCAATTCATATCATCACATATATGGTAACTTCATCTATGGAAAGAAATCAATAATTACAATCACTTGTATAACATTGGTAAGTAAATCATACATGAATCAATTCAATATGAATAAGTAATGCTACTGTAATCAAAGTTATGCAACAGTAGTATATCATTGTAAGAATCTAATTTAGGAATCATATCTATGATATTCAAATATAGAAACTAGATTCATGCTATCTATGTAATTAAGGAAATAACCATCCTTACCTTTTATAACTCGCAAAGGAATCCTAAGAAATCAAGTAAGATCTTTGGCAAACTTGAGAGGAAGGTCCTAAACAAGTATATACAACATATTAGGAAAGATCCCTAACAGAAAAGATACCAAAACATCCAACACAGACCAATTCTGGAGTTGCTGTACTCATTGGTCGAGTGGATTGGTCAACTGGCCCAGTCGACCAATGCAGACAGTAGCCTAAAAAAAAACAGAGTTTTAAGATATGAAATCCGAATTTGGTGGTTCAAAAGGGTACTAATCAAGGGGTAAACTACATCAGCAGTATTCTAACATATAGGGGTCCTCAAAACACCAATCAAATCAAGATATCAAGATCCAAATTAGGAAACAAAAAGTTACCATAATTAGATCAACCATGGATCTTGATGAATTCGAAATAGAAATCAAAGACAAGAACAATGAGTGCTGTCTTTGGCAATTAGGTTGTTCTTGCTCTATTTAAGCCCAATCTCGAGTCCACTTCGTATTTGCTGCCTCCAAACTCTCTAGAACGAACCAAAGACCTTTGCAAGTCATCTCCCTTGCATCCTTGGTGTTTTCTTGACGGATCTTCGTCGAAACTCTTCTTTTTGCATCAAAAGGTATGTCTACTCTCTCTTCTTCTCCTCCATCTTTGTTTTTCTTCCCTTTTTGAGTTGAGACAGTAGAAGAGATGCTGCATTCTCTGTTGCAAACATCTCTGAACATGTTCTCATGATCATCCTAAGGATTTGAGGCTAGAACAATGATCTTAACCAAGATCATTGCAAGCTTTTGAAGGAATCATGATCAAACCATGATCTAATCTTGTTAAACATCTGATTTGAATTCTGATCTCTTTGGATCTTCTATGATTGATCATGTTAGTAGTTAATTACTGTGTTTTCCTTCCATGATCCATAATCTATCAATTACTAGTTGTTCTCTTCTACCATACTATGTGTTCTTCATGAAGCATGGTAGTTACATATATGGTAGGTTTTATTTCCTTATTTAGATTTATGCTTCTAAGCCTTGTTCCTTGAAGATCTAAGTATGTTTTCATGATACCATTACCTGAAGCAATGATCCATCCTCCTATTGTTCTTGTCTTTGATTTCTATTTCGAATTCATCAAGATCCATGGTTGATCTAATTATGGTAACTTTTTGTTTCCTAATTTGGATCTTGATATCTCGATTTGATTGGTGTTTTGAGGTCCCCTATATGTTAAAATACTGCTGATGTAGTTTACCCCTTGATTAGTACCCTTTTGAACCACCAAATTCGGATATCATATCTTAAAACTCTGGTTTTTTTAGGCTACTGTCTGCATTGGTCGACTGATTGGTCGACTGGGCCAGTCGACCAATTCACTCGACCAATGAGTACAGCAACTCCAGAATTGGTCTGTGTTGGATGTTTTGGTATCTTTTCTGTTAGGGATCTTTCCTAATATGTTGTATATACTTGCTTAGGACCTTCTTCTCAAGTTTGCCAAAGATCTTACTTGATTTCTTAGGATTCCTTTGCGAGTTATAAAAGGTAAGGATGGTTATTTCCTTAATTACATAGATAGCATGAATCTAGTTTCTATATTTGAATATCATAGATATGATTCCTAAATTAGATTCTTACAATGATATACTACTGTTGCATAACTTTGATTACAGTAGCATTACTTATTCATATTGAATTGATTCATGTATGATTTACTTACCAATGTTATACAAGTGATTGTAATTATTGATTTCTTTCCATATATGAAGTTACCATATATGTGATGATATGAATTGATGCATGTGTATGCTTAAGTATGGTTTGGAAAGGAGAGGTGTCCTTTTGACACTTCTGTTCTTGGACTACTACGGGAATATTATGGGATGTTTCCGGAGATGCCCTCTGGACACCTTCCTAAACTGTTGGATGACATATCTAGGATTGTCTAGTAGTGTTTGGCTAGGATGTCCTGTTATGTCGGACCCTAATCGGAGGGGTATTGAGACCGAACGACCCGTGGTAGCAATGGGGATTCATGGGCGCTCAAGACCGGTAACCAACCCGTGAGAGGACAGGAATCACATTGTGGGGGCCATTTATTGGTAGGGTTGCATATGGTTAGACTTGGGCTCACGGGCGCTCAAGACCGGTAACCAACCATATGTGGATGATCAATAGGGTTGATGAGTCCGTAGTCAGGGACTATGAGGACTCTAGTGTGAAGGATACCGGAAAGGATCGTCAGGGACGAGGAATGGAAGTATCTGGATCTGACTTGATGTAACTAAGTAGAAGACTTGCATTTGGCTAGGTTTTACCCTGACATGCGCCAGTACTTATACCAAATGGTTGTGAGAGAGTGTGTTGACTTAACCCCCTGCCAAGGTTTGTCCCGAGGGATGAAGGACCCATTACCAATCGGCTGCTCAAGACCGGTGAAATGATCCGGTGAGAGAATCCAAGATATCTTAAATGGTTGAGGATGTGAGTGGACTTTCCTAAAGAAGTACGGTGCTATGACTTAAAGCATGTCCGCCAATAGAGACCAGCATACATAGAGTTAGATTCATTCATTCATTGCTTGTCTCATATCATATTGCATTCATGATTGTTTCGGAATCCTGCCATTTATGTTATTATGGATTTTAATCGCTTTACCGAGTTTCTTTGAAACTCATTCCTTTATTGTACAATGTTTGTTAGACTATCCTGCATGTACTGAGTATTATGACGGTCCCTATGAAGAAGCGCAAGGCGAAGAGGCATATCTCCAGGAAGGTGATTGCGGTTACCACAATTACTCTGAAGATCCCGCGAGTGGTTATGCTCCGTACGATGCTTAGTCCGACCATTGAGTGGAAGCGTCCTTGTGCCATTTATGAGATTTACACTTATAAGGATGTTGTCTATAAAGTGGAGAACAATTTAGTTACCCAATGTACTTGCTACTGGGATTAGATTTTTGTCTAGTTTATTCTTTTAGAGCTACTTTTCCGCTGGTTGTAAAGTGGGATTTTTGCCTCACTTTACTTATCTGTTTGACACTCTGATTATATCTATTATTCTGATTCATTTATGATTCATTCTTTCTTTATTGGATCTATGGTTTATCTTCCGCACTTTTATTATGATTGTTCATGATTATGTTATTGTTTATGTGGGAGGTTGATCACTCGATACCTGATCTTCGGGCTGTGGATCACACTCTCGGGTATGCCAGATAGGGTACCGGCTGGGAGGGCGTGACAATACCCTTGTTATATGAGACCCGATTCGGAAGGGTATTGAGACCGAATGACCCGTGGTACCAATGGGGATTTATGGGTGCTCAAGACCGGTGAGTTATATTCGTGAGGGGACATGAATCACATTGTGGGGACCATTTATGGGTAGAGTTGCATATGGATAGACTTGGGCTCATGGGCGTTCAAGACCGGTAACCAACCTGTGAGAGGACATGAGAGCTTCCCGTTTACTATATGTGGATGACCTATACGGTTGATGAGTCCGTATTTGAAAGAGTCGAATACGCTGACTCTAGTGTGAAGGATACCGGAAAGGATCCCGAGAGGGGAGGAATGGATGTATCTGGATCTTAGTTGATATGACTAAGTAGAAGACTTGCATTGGGCTAGGCTTTACCTTGACAGGTGCCAATACTTAGACCAAACAGTGATGTGAGAGAGAGGTGACTTAACCCCTAACCATGGATTGTTCAAGATGGATGAAGGACCAACTACCAACCGGCGTTGTGTGATGAGACCTACCCAAAGAAGTATGGTGCTATGACTTAAAGCATGTCTGCCTATAGAGATTAGCATACATAGCGTTAGACTCATACATGCATTGTTGTCTCATATCATATCACTTATTGCTTTGTTTGTGATACTATGTTATTTATGCTATTATGGAATAACTTGCCTTGCTGAGTTTCTTTTGAAACTCACTCCTTTGTGTACAATATCTTTTGTTAGACTATTCTACAGGTTTTGATGGCTACAAAGCGCAATATGAGGAAGCGCAAGATGAAGAAGCGTACCATACGCAAAGTGTTGGCGATTACGAAGATTACTGTGAAGATCCCTCGAGTGGTCTCTCTTATTACAAGGATTAGCCCTACTGTGGAGTGGGAGCGTCTAAGCATCATCGATGAAGTCTACGTTTATGAGGACATCCTTTATAAAGTAGAAAAGACTCTAGTTTAGTTAGATTATATCTTTCTTTCTTGTCTTTAAAATCGGTTGTAATCCCATTTGATTTTCGAACTACATTCCGCTGTACTCGTGGAGTGAGATTCCGCCTCACTCTACTTTTGATTTATGTATCTATTGGCATCTTTTCCGCACTCTGATGATTATCTCGTTACTTATCTATGATTCATTTGAATAATATTGTTAACATTAATTTAGTCTTGTTCTTGATTATATTGTTGTGAATGTGGGAGGATGATTTCACTATTTACTAGATCTTGTGGACTGTGGATCACACACTCGGGTATGCCAGATAGGGTACCGGCTGGATGGATGTGACGTGAACGATCGAGATTAATTCGGCATCAACGATCGAGATTTGAAGACGGTTCGAAAGTTTGAACTCACGAATCCAAAACAGGTGTTCAGAAACCGTCGTTTTTGATTGCGTGAGCCACGACAGTTTCAACTGCAGGAGGATGCGTGGTGGCACCCTCACAATGCTCAAGGAAAATGCGACACAACCACATTAAATGTGAAATGACATTTAATGGGTTGTGCAAAGACTATTACTTGACGAAGAACCCAGTTAAAAACCAAGCCCTCGGGATCGACCGAACGCTTGGTCTGGGGGGCTCGTGATACGGAGAAAATATGATCGAACTTGGTTCATTCTTGGTTCGACCCTCGACTCCGATCGAGACGAAGGGAATCAACTCGTTTTCGAGCAAGCCGGGTTCAGGAGATAGCTTGCTAAGGAAGAAAACTAAATCGGCCACAAACACGCCCTAATCCAATACTTTTGAAGCAGGTTAATTAACCTAATGACAGCTTGCAAAATTCAGCTGCTGTCAATCATCGCTATCATATGGATAAGCACCAAATAACGATCGGGTTATCCTAGGAGTCCTCTACTAGTCCAAACTAGTAGAAATCTATCACTCAACGGATCTATCTGTTAATATCCAACGATTATCCAAAGAAGGCTCAAATACATCCAACGAAGAAGATTCAAAGGTACACTCTATATAAGACATCACCTATTCACAAGGTGAGGACAGACGAAAACACTCAGATGCTTATTATCTAAATCGTATTCCAGTTATTTATTCCTTAGCTCTATGTTCTAGCAGAGCCGTTTGTGATTAAATTCATCAACTGACTTAGCCTTTGGAGGTGGACTCCCGACCCCAGCGGTCGGGCAACATCTGACGCTTTGTTTTGCAGGTCATTCTCAGGAGATCTAAGGGATGAGCAGATTTTGGACGCATCACGCTTGTTATGTGTTCTGTCGCACCTTAATCAACAATCCACAAATGATTTAGTTTAGCAAGCATAGTAGAACTTGTTACATAATAAGATGAGGTATAACACACAGTGCATACCTCCTGCTTAGTGCAATCACGAGCAAAATGACCAGGCTTTTGGCAGTTGAAGGAAATCAAAGGTGATTTCTTCTTGCCAGCTCTAGTCCTTCTTAAACGCTTGGGGACATTCTTATTTCTATTTCCACCTTGGTTGCTTTGCCTGGACTACTGAGTTGAGCTTTCTCTCTCTTGCGCTTAGAGTTTGCACCCTTACAAGTGCTAGCTTCAGCAGCAAGTACTTCAGTTTGAGGGTCATCGGCCAACATCCAATCCTCCTCCAGCTCAAGGTGCTTGGCAGCTTGATCAAAATTCTTGACATCATCAGCATTAGTCAAGAAGATCTTCATATGCTCCCAAGTCTTTGGCAGTGACCTGATGACTGCAGAGACTTGCTCCTCATCAGTCTTTTGGTGCCCACATGCGCTCAACTCACTAATGGGCAGAAAACCCTAATTTGGTCATAACTTCTTCATTTGAAGTCTGATTGCTTTGAAATTCTAATGGGAGTTTCCTAAAAACATATTAAGACTATCTAAGAAGGTCTTTGCATCAAAACATGGTCAAAAAATAGAATCCTAATCGAACCATAGGATTAGGGTTTCATTAATATAGTCCATGGCTCTCATGGAAAGATTAGGGAGAATAAAGATTCACCCTATGTCCAGAAAATAGAAGTTTATAATCAAGAGAGGTGTTGGGAAGGGTATAGCAATGAGAGAAAACGAGGTTTCGAATAAAATCAAAGGAAAAAAATTCTAATCATAACAATTAGGGTTTTACCAACTAGAATCCGTGTATCCCATGGAAAGACTAGGGAAAATAAAGATTCACCCTAGGTAAAGAGAAGTAGAAATTTATAATCAAGAAAGTGTTGGGGAGGATCCAATGAATTAAAAGAGGATTAGGGTTCCCCAATTTGGATACCCTCTCATGAGGGTTACCCAAGGGTTTCCTCCCAAAATCAACCACTTTGGTTTCCCATGGTAAAAAGGAAAATAGGGATCAACCCAACAATCATGGGGGTAAAAGGAAAGATTGTAACACTATTGTGAGACCTTTCCCACAATCACCAAGATTAGTAGAAAAATAATGAGGGAGTGATCAAGACCTCATGTAAGATCAATTTCAAGAAACAACACCATATGGCTTTAAGAACTTCAAGAACATAGAGTGAATTGGGGGATTTACTCTAGGGCTAATAGAATCAGAGAAAAGGCCATTATAGTAGTGCAATATTTTTCTCATAATCAAGAGATCATAAGAAAAGAAGAGAGAATAGATCAAACGAACAATTCGATTACTAACCTTTGTAGAAGAAGAACCGATGAAGAAACTCGAACGGATGCTTGGGGATCTTCCTTAGCTTCGAAGAGGAGGTCTTAGGGTTCTTCCCACGTTCTCCAGAGGTTTAGAATTGATTATGAGTGAAAAACACGGAGTTCCCCCTTTAAATAAAACAAAAACCCTTAAAAATCAGAGATTTTACCAAATTGGCCTTACGGTCCCTGTTAGTCGACTGGCCAGTCGACCAACCATGTCAGCAACTCCAAAATAGGGAATTAATGGTCCAAACCTCAATATCTTTGGATGGGCTTCTCACAACTCATCAAACAACTTACCTAGCATGGAGGGATGCCTTCAAACCATGTCCAAATAGGCTTTAAGTCCAACAAGGTGCAGTTTCTTCTCCAACTCAGATAAGGTTTCTAAGTATGGAACACCATCATCAATCTCCATGGGTTCTGGGTCAAGCACCATGTCTTCCATTGAGATGGCCCATAGTTGTCTTTTACCTTCACTTTGGGTCTTCAAACCAACAGACAATAGGGTTTCCGGCTTAGGGTTAGGACTGGATTTCACAAGTGTTGCCCAAGTTGCTGACATTTTCATCAAGGCCCTTGGAAAAGATTTGTTTCTCAATCATAAAGGCATGTTTGGAGTTCTTGACATTCACTCTCCACCTTGAAGGGGAGTATTAGGCATGATAAGGAAGATTTTTCATCCTTTCCCTAATTTTCTCTAATTTGAATTCTTTCTATATTATTTAATCCTCTCATTTGATTTCTTTCCATATTATCTCTTCCTCTCATTTGAATTATTTCCATTCATCCTTCCTTCAATTTGAATTCTATCCATACCATCTCATTCTTCCATTTCATGAGTATCCTAATTTAGCTTGATTGGTTTCTCTATTAAATCCTTTCCATACATTGTATTTCTATACAAACATTTTCATGTATTATATTTCCATACAAAAAATTTCATGTATTGTATTTCCATGTTTTATATCTTTCTTTTAAAGTTCATAGTTACCTAACAACATGGGATGTATGTTGCTTATATATTTGAGGTTCTCTCATATGAAATTATTCAACCATTTTTCCTATTGAGGTTGTGTCTTAATAATATCCTATTAGTGATCAAATGGATTCGGATACCTCTAAATAGATGCGGATGCATATTCGAAAGTGGATTTCAATTATTCATTTAGTCATTTACACGCCGAGTAACATTCTATATCTTTATTAATAAAATTTATGTAAATAACTATGAATTACTTACAATCGAATTTATAATTCAATTAAATTAGCATTTTTTTAGATCAAACTTGTAAATAAATGGGGATACATTTTAAATGTCATAAGTCTTTTTGTCTTTTGAAAAATATTATGCTGGTAGGGCCTAAAAGGAGTAAATTAAGAATTATTATGAATTTACATTTGATATTTTAGGACCAAGGATAGGGCCAATCAGAGTCAGGGACAGAGCCAAGATATGGCTAATCAAGGCCAATCAGGGCCAATCAAGGTCAAGGCGAGTCAGGGCCAATCAAGGTCAGGGCCAAGGATAGGGCCAATCATGGCCACTCTGGGTCAGAGCCAAGGATTGGGCCAATCAGGGCTAATCAGGGTTAGGCAAGGGTTAGGACAGAGCCAATCAAGGCCAATCCATCCCGACCTGGCCCAATTAGGTCAATTAGGGCAGGAATGGGCTTGGCTTGGTCCTGTAGGACTTAGGGTTAGGAACAATAATTCTTGGCCCTAAACTAGGGTCAGGGTGGGAATGAGCTCAGATTAGAACATATAGGCTGGGTTGGGATTGCAAAAGTCTGACTCTGTTGCAGCCCTATCAAATGTGAAAAAATAATTACTTTCTATAAATTAAGTGAGAAAATAACTCTATAAAATCAACGATTGAATTCTAGACCTTTTGTGGATTTAAATTGTTTGGATCATCGAAGGCACTGCTATTAGCTAGCTATCAACAGACACCGCCACGTTTTCCTTATGAATTTTTGTTCATTGGATTATTCATAAAATTTGGTTTGAGTGATGAAATAAACATACCTGGGTTTAAAAAATATCATAATACAATGATTAAAAATTGATGGCGGCACAGATGGTGTCTATTGATGCTTTTTTCTTACTGTTGTGCAAAATAGGAAAATAATCATTGGATCAAAATTTCGGTTGAAATTTTTAGGGAAAATTTCTTGATTAGTTGCTTTTAAGTTTCCCCTTACAAAAATAGTCATTCAATGTTTCACTTCACAAAACTAGTTAAAATTGAGTTTGCATTTACAAAACTAGCCAAAATAGTGTTTTTTCACCTCTTTGGACATTTTTACCCCTAAAATTGACCATACTGGCTAGGGGTGTCAAACTGCAACCCGAACCGTTAAAACCGAACAACACCAGTCCGTTATAGCCCGAACCGGCCCAGAACGCATCTTAATGGGCTATGTTTGGGCTGAGGGTGGTAGAGCTCGCACCAACCCGAACCCAAATCGCAACCCGTTTTACAACCCGTTTTATAGTTTTACATTAAATATTGTTTGAATCATCGTATTATCACTAGGTAGTTGGTTAGACTATCAAAAAAATCAAGTATGAATTCAAAGATCAAATAGTCTTCTACTACTTGTAAATGACAATTAAAAGGATTAAGTATGAATGCCCAATTGAATGTACCAAGTTTGTTTAAATTAAGTAAATATTTTATCCAATCCAGATGTATGTCTTAGCATATTAAGTTAAATTAAGTAATGTGGAATGGCTATTCATTTTTTTAATGGGAATTCATCAATAACAATGTTGCTTTCTATAGAATTTTCGCTCTTGTTGCAAGAAGCTCAACTATTTCTTTTTGTTCTTTTTCTTGCATATCATAAATTGTTAGTCCAAACCGTTAATCAAACCGAGTATAGATCGTTAACATAAACTGTTAGTTAGCCCGAACCTAAACCGCACCTGATGCGTCTTGAAAATGTTAAGCCTCCAGCTCTCCTAGTTTTGGCCTGCAAAAGAGTTAGACGTGGCCCAGGCCACCTTCGAAGCTTAAGTCAATAACTGTCACATCCACCCAGCTGGTACCCTATCTGGCATACCCGGGATGTGATCCACAGCCCCGAAGATCCATAGTCTAGGGACCACATCATCCACATCGACGATAACACAATTATGAACAATTAATATTAAACTAACAACTGATAATAATAGAATTCGAAAATGAGATACCAAAGATAATCAGAGTGCTGAAGTAAATATCTTATCAGATAAATTAAGAAGGCAGTGGGTGGAATCCACTCCTTCAATCAAGCGAAAAGTGAGCTCAAACTGGTAAATTACAAATCCCAATTTATGAAACTAAATTTAAAGTTATTACAATTCCTCCAAGTTTAACTGTCACAAAAGAAGGGGGTGGGCAACTACGCATAAGTCTCTTCCACAATAAATAAATTTTCTTCAAAAGTGTAGACCATAGAGATCCAACATGGCTGCTCCCAAACTATCCAATGGCTAACCCTGATACGCCGAAGGATGTGCTTCGGTACCGTCACCAAAGTCTTCATTGTAGTTAGCCTCTGGATAGTAGTATGAGGTATCCGGGTTCGCCTCGGGGAACATACCATCAGAGTAATCACCTGTAGAGTAGTCTAGCAAATATTGCAACAGAAAAGGAATGAGTTCAACAGAACTCAGCAAGGTAGTTATTCCACAACACATAAGCCACAAGATAATCATGAAATGATGTAAATGATATGAGACATATGATGTGATATGATTCTAACTCTAAGTATGCTGATCATCTAGGGTAGACATGCTTTAAGCCATAGCACCATACTTCTTTAGGTAGTCTCAGTCACTCATCACCGAGGGGAAATTGGGTCCTCCATCCCTCTCTGACAAATCCATGCTTGGGGTTTCGGTCACCACTCTCTCACATCACCATTTGGTCCAAGTATTGGCGCATGTCAGGGTATAGCCTAGCCCAATGCAAGTCATCTACTTAATCAAATCATGTCAGCTTCAGATACGTCCATTCCTCCCCTCTCGAGATCCTTTCCGGTATCGTTCACACTAGAGTCACGGATATTACTCACCGGACTCATCAACCCTATTGGTCATCCACAAATGGTATACGGGAAGCTCTCACGTCCCCCTCACGGATCATTTCACCGGTCTTGAGTGCCCGTGAGCCCAAGTCTAGCCATTTGCATCCCTACCAATAAATGGACCCTTTCGGGTAACCGCAATGCAATTTATGTCCTCTCACGGGGTGGTTACCGGTTTTGAGCGCCCACAAATCCACATTACTACCACGAGTTGTTCGGTCTGAATGCTCTTCCGCTTCGGGTCTGATATGATGGGGACATCCTAGCCAAACACCACTAGACAAGTCCTATGTATGTCATCCAATAACCCGGGAAAGCGTCGATGGACATCTTCGGAGAACATCCCATACTATTCCCTCCCATGTCCAAGGACAGAAGCACCAGTAGAGTACCCCTCAATCCCAAGTTATACTTAAGCAATCACATGCCCAAGATATAACATCATAGTAAACATTTGATTCATGACATTGACATAATTCATTATATATTGAAATTGATAAACATAATAAGACATTGAAATAAAACTAATGTAAACACAAAGCTATTGTTGAAAGACATATGTAACAACTCTAACATGAAAAGAATATGAGATAGAGACTATGTTCATTAGGTTAGGAACACCAAGTAAAAATTTCACATCCTATGTAATTATGTCGATAACTATCCTTACCTTGAATTGGAGAAGAGGATGGTCCAAGATCACAAGCAAGTGCCCCAAATAGTCTTAAAATCTTAAACAAGCATATATAAAGGGTTAGAGAAGAAATCAGAACAATTGGAGGTCGAACGAATCAAAACTAGGCAAAAGTTGCTGACAGCAATTCTGTTGGTCGATACAATGGGTCGATAGTATCGACCAACAAGCATCAACCAAAAGAATTTCGGACAGCAAGCTGGGATTTTGGGGTTTTGACCAAATTTGGTCTTCCGAGTCTCGGATCAATACGAGACTTGGGGAATAGTCTAAACACATCATAGAGACTCTAATTATCAAAGAATTAACATCATCTAATGGTCAAATTAGAAACCCCCAATTTGGCATATCAAGTTCAAGAGTTGGAAATCATGGCATTGGCTATTTCGTAATGCAAGTCGGGGAAAAACATAGTAGATTAGGTAGGGAATAACTTAGGAACAATATTGAAATCATATGCAAAGTATAGATTAGGTTAATCATAGGCTTCATCTCAATTTTGGTAAATAAAGCAAGTTGGTGAGTAATAAATCATGGAAATGGATGATTAATGATCAAGAGGTAAGTAAATCATAGCAAGATCGGAGAAAACATCAATGTATAAGGTATAGAAGACTCATGGCAAGGTGTTTGCAAGGTTGCAGCACCTTGGCCATGGTCCCAACAGTAAAATAAGAGAAAACATGAGTGAGAAAGTGACTAGGAGAGAGAGTCATACCTTGAGAGTAGAGCAAGAGAGTGGAAGTGAGTGGTTGGCAATGATTAATGGGGAAGATGCTTCACCATTACCAAGGAGGAGTTCTTGAGAGGCTTTTCCACGTTCTCAAGAGTTGCAATCATTGGAATAGGGCTCCAGTCTCGAGGAATAAATAAATAGAGTGAAGAATATTTCAGAGAATCTTTAAACTTGGGTTTAGCAAAACTATTGGTCGATACATTAGGTCGATAGTATCGACCAATAGTATTGACCAATTCCTGTTTCTGCAGAATTTTTCAGACTAGTTTAGCAACTTTAGGTGTGGACTTGGAGGGCTATACAAGGTCAAATTGCATGGGGTTTTCTCCTACAGTTCACTCAAGGTCTAGTTTCAGGGAATACCTTCGGATTGTGCATAGGAGTCCGTTCTATATCTCAACTGTCTCACTCTCCATTAGTGCACAGATTCTAACTTAACACTGATAATGTGCTCAAGGAGGGAGCAGCATCATCAATGTCCATAGACTGGAGTTCTGACACCACGTCATCAACTAGTAGGGCCCATAAGTCCCTTCTACCACCACTTTGGGTCTTTGGACCTACAAACACAACAATGACCAAGTCGGGTCAAGGTAAGGTAAAAGCTGGATTTTACATTCTCCCCCCCCTTAAAAGAAATTTCGTCCTCGAAATTGAAAGCGTACCTATTCTTCCAAAAAGATGACGAAACTTCTCCTTCATTTCGTCTTCCTTCTCCCATGAAGCTTCTTCCGGGGTATGGTTCTTTCACCGAATCTTCACCAAAGGGATAGTGCGATTCCGCAGCTGCTTGTCATTTTTATCTAGGATTTTGGCTGGTCCTTCATCGTGAGAAAGATCGGCGCTAAGTCCTTCGGGTGTTTGCTGCAGTATGTGTTCCGGGTTCTCTATGTACTTCCGAAGCATTGAAACATGGAGCTTTCCTTTCACATTGAATCTCGTCACCCCTTTCATAGGTGACACTTTAAGGAAAACTTTCTCTTCAATTGGAAACTCCAAATCGGTCCTTCTCTTGTCGGCATAGGATTTCTGTCTTGACTGGGCAGACTTAATCCTTTCTCTAATCATGTCAACCATTGCACTTGTAGCTTCAATCATTTTCGAGCCTAAGACTTTTCTTTCACCCGTCTCAGTCCAATACAAAGGTGTCCTACAAGTGTTACCGTAGAAAGCTTTAAATGGAGCCGTGCCTATCGTTGATTGATAACTGTTATTATTGGCAAACTCAACTAAAGCTAAGTGTTCATCCAAATTTCCGCTCGTATCCACCACACAAGATCTAAGCATATCTTCCAAAATTTGAATTGTCCGCTCAGATTGTCCATCAGACTGTGGATGATGAGCTGTACTTAGTCTAGCTAGCTTGTCCAAAGTGTAAGTGATCTTCATAGGAATGAAATGGGCTGATTTAGTCAACCTATCAACAATCACCCACACAGTGTCATTTTCTTTACTTGTCCGCGGCAAGCTAGTCATGAAGTCCATGGAGATATCTTCCCACTTCCAGCTAGGAATAGGAAGGGGCTGAAGCATTCAGGATGGAGGTTGACGAACGGCTTTAACACGCTGACAAGTCTCGCACTTGGCAACAAAGTCTTCAACATCCACTTTCAAACCATTCCACCAAAAATGTTCCCTTAAGTCTTTATACATTTTTGTACTTCTAGGGTGTATTGTAAAGATCGACTGGTGTGCTTCTTTCAATATTTCCTTCTTGATTTCATCAATAGCAGGCACACAGAGTCTACCTCTAACCAATAAGGTACCATCTAAAGATGTACTAAAAGCAGGGTCCATTTCTGAATTTGTGGCAATCTTCTCTTTCAACTCAGGGTCAGAACTCTGCAAAGCAACAATCCGGTCTCTAAGGGCGGATCTTGCTGTCATGGCATAAAGAATACAATCCGAACCCTCAGGAACCACTTCTAAGCCAAACCTTTCCATTGACAACAACAAAGGTCGACTCAATGCACACAAGTTCAAATCCTTCCTTTGACCTTTCCTACTAAGAGCATCCGCAACTACATTTGCTTCACCTGGGTGATACTGGATGTCACAATCATAGTCAGAAACCAACTCCAACCATCTTCTTTGTCTCATATTCAGCTCTTTCTGGGTGAAGAAGTATTTCAAACTCTTATGATCTGTGAAGATAGCGATCCTCTCACCGTACAGGTAATGTCTCCAAACCTTTAAAGCAAAAACAACTGCAGCAAGCTCTAAGTCGTGAGTGGGATAATTCCGCTCATAGTCCTTCAATTGCCGAGAGGCATAAGTCACAACCTTGCCATGTTGCATCAACACGCAACCCAAACCGATGTTGGAAGCATCAGTGTAGACTGTCAAACCATCGGAACTATCAGGTATAGTTAAAACCGGGGCACTTGTCAATCTAACTTTCAGCTCTTCAAAATTCTTCTCGCAAGCTTCAGTCCAAACGAACTTCTTTTACTTTCTAGTTAGCTTAGTCATGGGGGCAGCCAACCTAGAAAAGTTCTCGATAAATCTCCGATAGTATCCTGCCAATCCAAGGAAACTTCTTATCTCAGTCACGGTCTTCGGTCTTTCCCAATCAGTAATAGTTTGCACTTTTTCCTGGTCAACACAAATACCTTCGGCTGAAACAACATGGCCAAGAAACACTACCCTTGAGAGACAAAAGTCACACTTGCTAAACTTAGCATAGAGTTTCTTTTCTCTCAACCTTTGCAATGTGAAGTTCAGATGTTCTACATGCTCTTCCTCATTCTTTGAGTAAATCAAGATGTCATCAATGAAAATGATTACAAACTTATCGAGCACATCATGAAATACCCGATTCATGAGGTCCATGAACACGGCAGGAGCATTCGTTAAACCAAAAGGCATAACTTTGAATTCATAATGTCCATACCTTGTTCGGAACGCCGTCTTAAAGATATCACTTAACTTCACTTTCAACTGGTGATACCCAGACCTTAAGTCAATCTTTGAGAACACAGATGCACCTTTCAACTGGTCAAACAGATCATCAACCCGCGGCAGCTGGTATCTATTCTTGATCATTAACTTGTTCTGTAAAACCCAGCCCTAACCTTGACCCGGAAACCTTGTTATTTGTAGGTCCAGTGACCCGAAGTAAAGTGAGAAGTCAGCTTTGGGCCATCCCAGTGGAGGACTTGGTGTCTGGCTTTGAATCCATGAGAGTTGATGATGAAGTTCTATTTATGGAAACTGAATCTTGATGAAGATCGGATTAGTTGATGGACTTGGAGTGCTCTCTATCATGGTTTGAAGGCATTTCTACCTATTAGGTAAGTCACTTGTTATGTGTGCAAAACCCCTTTAGGATTGGATTGGATTTGGGTCTTCAATTCCCTGTTGTGGAATTGCTGTCAGCATTGGTCGACCAATCCACTCGACCAATGAGTGCTGTCTTTGGCAATTAGGTCTTGCTTGCTCTATTTAAGTCCAATCTCGAGTCTACTTCGTATTTGCTGCCTCCAAACTCTTTGGAACGAACCAAAGACCTCTGCAAGTCATCTCTCTTGCATCCTTGGTGATTTTCTTGACGGATCTTCGTCGAAACTCTTCCTTTTGCATCAAAAGGTATGTCTACACTCTCTTCTTCTCCTCCATCTCTATTTTTCTTTCCTTTTTGAGTTGAGACAGTAGAGGAGATGCTGCATTCTCTGTTGCAAACATCTCTGGACTTGTCTCTCATGATCATCCTAAGGATTAATGGCTAGAACAATGATCTTAACCATGATCATTGCAAGCTTTTGAAGGAATCATGATCAAACCATGATCTAGTCTTTGTTTAACTTCCGATTTGAATTCCGATCTCCTTGGATCTTCTATATTGATCATGTTAGTAGTCAATTGCTGTGTTTTCTTTTCATGATCCATGATCTATCAATCTCTAGTTGTTTCTCTTCTACCATACCATGTTTTCTTCATGAATCATGATAGTTACATATATGGTAGGTTTTGTTTCCTTATTTAGATTTATGCCTAATTCCTTGAAGATCTAAGTATGCTTTTCATGATACCTTTACCTGAAGCAATGATCCATTCTTCTATTGTTCTTGTCTTTGATTTCTATCTTGAATTCTTCAAGATCCGTGGTTGATCTAATTATGGTAACTTTTTGTTTCCTAATTTGGATCTTGATGGCTTGATTTGATTAGTGTTTTGAGGTCCCCTTTATGTTAGGATACTACTGATGTAGTTTACCCCTTGATTAGTACCCTTTTGAACCACCAAATTCGGATTTTATATCTTAAAACTCTATTTTTTTTAGGCTACTGTCTGCATTGGTCGATTGATTGGTCGATGGACCGATCGACCAATCCACTCGACCAATGAGTACAGCAACTCAGAATTGGTCCGTGTTGGATGTTTTGGTATCTTTTTCTGTTAGGGATCTTTCCTAATATGTTGTATACACTTGTTTAGGACCTTCTTCTCAAGTTTGCCAAGATCTTACTTGATTTCTTAGGATTCCTTTGCGAGTTATAAAAGGTAAGGATGGTTATTTCCTTAATTACATAGATAGCGTGAATCTAGTTTCTATATTTGAATATCATTGATATGTTCCCATAATTAGATTCTTACAATGATATACTACTGTTGCATAACTTTGATTACAGTAGCATTACTTATTCATATTGAATTGACTCATGTATGATTTACTTACCAATTATATACAAAGTGATTGTAATTATTGATTTCTTTCCATATATGAAGTTACCATATATGCGATGATATGATTTGATGCATGTGTATGCTTAGGTATGGTTTGGAAAGGAGAGGTGTCCTTTTGACACTTCTGTCCTTGGACTACTACGGGAATATTATGGGATGTTTCCGGAGATGCCCTCTGGACACCTTCCTAAACTGTTGGATGACATATTTAGGACTGTCTAGTAGTGTTTGGCTAGGATGTCCCGTTATGTCAGACCCTAATCGGAGGGGTATTGAAACCGAACGACCCGTGGTAGCAATGGGGATTCATGGGCGCTCAAGACCGGTAACCAACCCGTGAGAGGACAGGAATCACATTGTGGGGGCCATTTATTGGTAGGGTTGCATATGGTTAGACTTGGGCTCACGGGCGCTCAAGACCGGTAACCAACCCGTGAGAGGACGTGAGAGCTTCCCGTTTACCATATGTGGATGATCAATAGGGTTGATGAGTCCGTAGTCAGGGACTATGAGGACTCTAGTGTGAAGGATACCGGAAAGGATCGTCAGGGACGAGGAATGGAAGTATCTGGATCTGACTTGATGTAACTAAGTAGAAGACTTGCATTTGGCTAGGTTTTACCCTGACATGCGCCGGTACTTAGACCAATGGTGATGTGAGAGAGTGGTGACTTAACCCCCAGCCATGGAATGTCCCGAGGGATGCCGGACCCATTACCAACTGATGATGAGTGATTGAGACCTTCCTAAAGAAGTACGGTGCTATGACTTAAAGCATGTCTGCCAATAGAGACTAGCATACATAGAGTTAGATTCATTCATTCATTGCTTGTCTCATATCATATTGCATTTATGTTTGTTCTGAAATCCTGCCGTTTATGTTATTATGGATTTAACTACCTTACTGAGTTTCTTTGAAACTCATTCCTTTATTGTACAATGTTTGTTAGACTATTCTGCAGGTACTGAATACTACGACGGTCCCTATGAAGAAGCGCAAGGCGAGGAGGCATATCTCCAAGAAGGTGATTGCGGCTACAACAATTACATTGAGGATCCCGCGAGTGGTTATGCTCCGTACGATGCTTAGTCCGACCATTGAGTGGAAGCGCCCCTGTGCTGTTTATGAGATTTACACTTATAGGGATGTTGTCTATAAAGTGGAGAACAATTTAGTTACCCATTGTACTTGCTACTGGGATTAGATTTTGTCTAGTTTATTCTCTTTTAGAGCTACTTTTCCGCTGGTTGTAGAGTGGGATTTTGCCTCACTTTACTTATTTGTTTTTGACACTCTAATTATATCTAGTACTCTGATTTATATATGATTCATACTTTCCTTATTGGATCTATGGTTTATCTTCCGCACTTTTATTATGATTGTTCATGATTATGTTATTGTTTATGCGGGAGGTTGATTACTCGATACCTGATCTTCGGGCTGTGGATCACACTCTCGGGTATGCCAGATAGGGTACCGGCTGGGAGGATGTGACATGTTCAATTCTCGATAGTCAATGCATAGGCGCATACTACCGTCTTTCTTCTTAACGAACATGACCGGAGCTCCCTAGGGCGACACACTTGGCTGCACAAAACCTCTATCCAGGAGTTCATTCAACTGAGTTTGCAACTCCTCTAGCTCGGTAGGCCATCCTATAAGGAGCCTTAGATACCGGAGACGCTCCAGAAGTCAAGTCTATGGAGAACTCAACCTTTCTATCAGGGGGTAGTCCTGATAGATCGTCTGGAAACACATCAGCAAAGTTACGAACAACACAGACATCTTCAAGTCTCTTCTTTTCTTTGACCTTGCTTCTAGATGAAGCATCTTGCACCAAGGAGTGGACTTGCATTAAAGCGGTCAAAGTCTTCTTGCTCACTCTTCCTTTCTTCCCTTGGAACTCCAAAACTGAATTCCCTTCCAATCAAAATTGAATCTTCTTTGAAGAGCACAAGATCACAGAGTTGTAGGATGTCAACCAATCAATTCCCAAGATCATGTCGAAATCTCTCATATCAAACAACACCAAATTTGCCTTCAAGTTCAATCCACAAACACAAACAGGACATTCCTCTAACACTCTATCTAGTTTAACAGCATACCCAACAAGGGTACAAATTGACAAATAACTAGATAAACATCTGGGTGTTAGGTTAGTCTTCACAGCAAAAGTAGATGAAATGAATGAATGAGACGCACCCGTATCAAACAACACAAATGTTGGTAAAGAAGCAACTAACAATGTGCCTGTAACAACATCATGACAAGCTTCTTGATCAGTACCAGATATACTGAAGACTCTGCTGGCAGGAGGAGTAGGGACACTCTTCTGAACAGGAGCACTGGGCTGAACAGACTTCTTGGGGCAGAGGCGGGCAAAATGGCCAGGCTGCTTGCAAATGACACAAACATTATCCTTTGATCCAACAGAGGTAGCTGTCACTGGAGGTCTCTGAGAGGCAAGCCTGGGATGCACCATTCCAGGTTGAGGAGGCTGGACAAATCCCGCAGGTCGGGTCCCACTAGTCTGGCCGTACTGGCCTACATGAACAACACTAGGACTCGGCCCAACACTACGGGGCTGAAAGGTGGGAGCGGGGTACGGCGCAGGCCTCACAAAACAACGGTCAGTACGATCAACAAATCCAGGAGGTCTGGACTGCCAAGGTCTCTGAGCTCGCGTATTCTCCTTCTCAGTTTCCTCAATCTTCTTTCAATTCTCAACGGCTTGAGCATAGTTCCCAAGAGGCAAGGCAGTGAGGTGAACTTTGATCGAAGGTCGCAGCCCTTTGAAGAATTTCTTCGCTTTGGCAACATCGAAGCCTAAGGAATCAGGAGCGAAGAAAAAAAGTTCTTCAAACTTCTGTTGGTATTCCAGAACAGAAAGGGAACCTTATACCAATGCCATAAACTCTGCTTCCTTGGCATCTTTCACTGACTCAGGGAAATAGTTTCTATAGAATGCTTCTTTAAACAACTCCCAAGAAACCAAACCAACATGGAGGTTTTCGAGAATAGGCCTAGTGGAGGTCCACCATGCATCAGCTTCATGCTGAAGCTTCTGTTCTGCAAACAACACCTTCTGAATGTCCGAACACCGTAGGTGTCTGAATGCCTTCTCCAATTCTCTCAACCATCTATTAGGAAAGAGGACGTCCTTGGTCACGCCAGTAAAAGTTGGTACTTGAAGCTTAAGAAAGCTCTCCATCAGCTTGGTATGCGGGATCTCGGTGGACCTCTCCACATATGGAGCTGCATGGCCGGGGTTTCTTGAACCACTTGCTCGGTTCTCTTCTCGCAAGGCCATAAATCCGGTCATCATTTGATTGAACTGTGCTACCTGTTGCTGCATCATGTTGGTCATAACGTTATCAATGTCTCTGGAAGCTTCGATTTCAAGGGCTTCGGGAACTCCATTAGGGGTGGGGTTCTCCCTTTGTCTTTGCTGGTCCGGGACCCCAGCTGTCACATCCTCCTAGCCGGTACCCTAATTGGCATACCCGAGAGTGTGATCCACAGCCCCGAAGATCAAGTATCGAGGAAATCATCCTCCCACAAATACAATAACATAATCATAAACAGGAAATAATCAAGATTTAATATTATAACAAATGATTAAAGTCCAGAAATGAATAATCAATATAATCAGAGTGCAAAAATATGATACCAGATGTAATCACATCAAAAGAAGTAGGGTGAGGCGGAAACTCACTCCACAAAATACAGCGGAACGCAGTATGTAAGTCTAAAAGAAATAACAACTAAATCAAAGGAACTAATAAAGATAACTAAACATCGGAGTTTTCTATTCTATAGATGAGTCTTCAAAATAGTGGACTTCATCAATCCATTTGAGACGTTCCACATATACGTTGTCCTTTATCGTAGTACGTAGATTGATCAACTGAGGGATCATCAGAGTAATCTTGATTGTTGCCAACACCTTGCGTGAAGTACGCTTCATCAGCTTGCGGTTCATCGTACTGTTCGCCATAGTAATCAATACCTGTAGAATAGTCTAACAAAAACAATGTACAAAAGGAATGAGTTTCGAAGAAACTCAGTAAGGTAGTTAATCCATAACAACATAAATAACATGAAATCAAACCATAATAAGATGCAATGCAATATGAAACAAGTAGTGTATGTATGCATCTAAACTCTATGTATGCTGGTCTCTATGGCAGACATGCTTTAAGTCATAGCACCGTACTTCTTAGGGTAGGTCACGCATACGACTCCTGTTGGTAGTGGGTCCGGCATCCCTCAAGACAAACCATGGCAAGGGGTTAAGTCAACACTCTCTCTCACAAAAACCATTTGGTATAAGTACCGGCTCATGTCAAGGTAAAGCCTAGCCCAATGCAAGTCATCTACTTATTTACATCAACTCAGGTCCAGATACCTCCATTCTTCGCCCCGGGCGATCCTTTCTGGTATCCTTTCCACTAGAGTCCTAATAGTCGCAGACTACGGACTCATCAACCCTATTGGTTATCCACATATGGTAAACGGGAAGCTCTCTTGTCCTCTCACGGATATAACTAACCGGTCTTAAGCGCCCATGAACCCAAGTCTAACCATATGCAACCCTCCTATACATGGCCCCCACAATGTGATTCCCGTCCTCTCACAGATATAACTCACCGGTCTTAAGTGCCCGTGAATCCCCATTGCTGCCACGGGTCGTTCGGTCTCAATAACCTTCCGAATTGGGTCTGATATAACGGGGACATCCTAGCCAAACACTGCTAGACAACCCTAGGTATGACAATCAATAACTCGGGAGAGCGTCGATGGACAACCCCGGAAACATCCCATACTATTTCCGATAATGTCCAAAGACAGAAGTGTCGAAAGGACACCTCTCAATCCCAAATCATACCTAATCAAATACAATCTCAAATCAGTCATTACATACACAGTCAACAGTTCATCATATACCAAAGAGAATATAAAGTCATGATCTAATCATTAACAACATGATAATAACCAATTCATATAAGTATGAATAATGAAAAGACAACCTAAACAAGTGCTACTGTTCTCACAGTAGTATATCAAAAGTAAAAGTATACAAACAGTAATTAATCTCATAGTTTCATAAATATAAAAACTAGAGAGTATGTGATGTATGTAGTTAAGGAGATAACTGTACTTACCTTCTAACTCGTAAAGGAACTTAGAGAATCAAGTAAGACCTTGACTAAACCTGAGAAAAGAGTCTTAAACAAGTGTATACAATAAGTTAGGAAAGATACATAGAAGGAAAGATCACAATTCAATCAAAACAGACCAAGAAAGGGGTTGCTGTACCCATTGGTCGACTGATTGGTCTACTGCCCCAGTTGACCAATGAGTCGACCAACAGAGACAATAGCCTTCAAAAATCAGAATTTTTAGAATATGAATCCGAATTTGGTGGTTCAAAAGGGTACAAAATAAGGGGAAAACTTTAATGGAAGCATCTAAGTCTATAGAGGACATCAAACCATTAGTCAATTCAAGTTTCCAGGTTACAACTTAGGAACCAGAAAGTTAACCTAATTAGGTCAAATCATAGATCATGAAGGAAATATAGTATGGATCAAGGGTAAATAATTAGAGGATGATAGGATACAATTCTAGTATGGAAAACACATTGATTGGATGTTAATAGGGTCAATAACATATGTCCAAGAAATTAGGGTTTCACCCTTTTTGGCTCCCGTGAAAAAAGTTGAGATCACAGGAGGGAGGGAATTAATGATAGGCCAATTACAACAAGAAGAATTAAAGAATATTGAATTTAGATCAACCTCCACATTACCCTTGAGGTTTCCCTCACATGGGGGTTTACAAAAAAGGTTCTCATGATGACCACACAAGGTTAAGGTTTCAAGGGTTAGGGTTTCCAGGATTCAATTGGCAAGGGTTGAGATCATGATGATGATCATAGATCTCAAAGAACATGATGAGATCATGGAATAGATGGTTGCAAGAATGCAGCATCATCTTCCTGATCTCATTCAAGAACAGATTAAAGGAAAGAAAATTAGAGATAGAGAAGAAAGAGATCGTAAACATACCTTTGATGCAGGAGGATGAAGATTACTTGAGTTCTTGCGAGATATCAACCAAGGATGCAAGGGAATCAATTAGAATAGGGTTCTAACTCGTTCCAGAGGCTTAGGAGGCAGATGAGGCGGAGTATTCCCGAGACTAAACTTAAATAGAGTAGCCCACGACCTAAATTTCAAAAATAGAATCAATTGGTCGATTGATTGGTCGACTGGTCCAGTCGACCAATGAGTCGACCAATCAGAACAGCAACTTCAAAACAGGGAATTGAAGGCTCAGATCAAGTCCAAACATCAAGGGGTTTTGCACACACCTAAAGTGACATACCTAGTAGGTAGAAATGCCTTAGAATCAATATAGAGAGCACTCCAAGTCCATCAACTAATCCAATCTTCATCAGGGTGTAGTTTCCATTGTAGGGACACTGACATCCACACTCAAGGATTCCACTCCAGCCATCAAGTCTTCAACAGAGATGGCCCAAAGCTGACTTCTTGCCTTACTTCGGGTTACTGGACCTACAAACAACAGGGTTTCGGGGTCAGGGTTAGGGCTGGGTTTCACACCAGCAGGCACATCGTCGACCCCGGAATTATCAAAACCAATCAAACGATTTCTTAGAAGCACCATTCTACAAGAGAGTCAAGGATTACAACATCAAAAATTAAACTTGTCAATAATCACTTGACCAAAAGATTAGAATGCCCACATCATGCTTAAAATCATCAACATAGCAAGATTATAATCCAACATTGTTAAAAATCAAATCACAAATCAGATTTCCATGAAAAAACCCAAAAGCAGAAATTTTCCCTTATTGGTCGATACATTTGGTCGATGGCATAGACCAATAGTATCGACCAAAACATAATCTGCGCGAAAACAAAATATATGGCCCACTCGTTTCATTTCAAAACACTCCCACTTCGTTCTTGGCTCTGGGGAAAGATTTCTCTTAAGGTCTCTAAGGGTTTTAGGGGTGATTTGAGGCTTCCAAACTCTTGCAAACTTGTATTGATCATCTACATAAGTAAGCCTTACATTCTTCTTCTCTTTTCTTGCATTATCATTTACCATGACATGATTTTTCCTTCAAAACTGCAAAATGCTTGTTGTTAATGGTTAGAATCATGTCTAGGGAGGTTTAGAAACATGTTCCCACTAGCCTACAAACAAAACCAAGCATAGAACACAAGATTTCACACACTTTGGTTCCAAAATCACTATTCATTTCAAAATTTTCCAACTTTGCAAACGCTTGTCTCGTTTTTAAACCAATTTGAATTTTGACATGAAACCAAGTCTCACATGACTAATTTACCATGGGGAAGATGTTCCCACACTTGGTTTGCCGAAAATTCAATTTTTGAAAAAACACAAACATAGCCCAAAGAGGGATTTTCCTTCTCACTTCTTGCTGAATTTTCACTTCCACATGGCCAAAATGTTAGGCTTTCACCAAACAAAACATCCCAGCATGTTTATCCAAGTCTTATGCCCATGCTAGTATGTTCAAATCGCAGTTTCGCAAAAAAATTAAATTTTTCAAAAATTAACGAAAATGCCCTTCATCTACCAAATGCACACGGGGACTAATCAAAATGAAATCTCTTTCTTGTCTCCACAGATTCATCATGCCCAAAGGAGGACGGAGGCCTGAAAGAGGTCAAGGGCACGCTCCACAGCAAGAGGTTATCGAGGAGGACCTCTTCATCTCACCTAAGGCAGAGTTCCTATTTGAGCGCTACTTCTACGACATACTGATCGAGTACGGGCGGTCGGTAATCTTGGATGAGTTAGAGACTTTCCGCATCCAGGAGAGGTTAGAGGCGATGGGCTGGCTACCTTTGTACACCACGCCATTTCCAGTCTATCCAGAGCTTGTCAGGTACTTCTATAGTAACCTGACCTACCAATTCGAGGATGCCCCAAAAGACAGTTCTTGGATTGTCATCAACTCCATGGTCAGAGGCATCGAGATCACATTCACCACCAATAAGTTGGCTACGATCATGGGGGTGCCGTCCGTACCGGATTTCCGTTGGTGGATTCCTCCTCGCCCGAACATCATGGAGGCTCTTCTTCCACACGAGATATGCATGACTCTGTGGAATGATGAGAACTGCTACATGCCCAGTAATGGCACTTCTATGCTACCATCTACTCGAGTCATCGCTCGCTTCGTCGGGCGAAACATTATTCCGAAGGCAGGGCATCACAGTAGGGTGATTATCATGGAGGCATTAGTCATCTACAGCATTTACACTGGAGTGTAGATTGACTTAGGTCACATCGTGCAGCATGTCATGATAGACCGAGTTGAGCTCCCCAGGGTCAGGAACTTAGCTTTTGGTCAGGTCTTGACACGCATCTTCCAGCACTTTCAGGTGGATTTAGAGGACACACTGATGATTCCTGATATAGAGATAGGTGAGGACCTCTGTGCATGGTCGATCAGGAAGATGGGGCTTGGTAATGCAGTTAGATTAGATGATGAGGCCGACATCGACGGGGATGCCGAGGATGACGATGTAGATGAGCATGGAAACGATGATGATCATGGTGATGCACCAGCTCAGGATGTTGATTAGGGGCATGGGGAGATTTCTGCTCCACGATCCTTCGAGGTTGGAGGTTCATGTCACCAGACTTCTGAGATTCCAGGTGTGGCTTCTCATCAGTCTTCGATTCATTCATACTCGAGAGGATCGAGGCTCGACAGATGAGGATGGAGTCATACATGCACACTCTAGGTGAGAGGTTTACACGACTCGAGGATGAGTTCAGATCGAGGAGGGATCAGATAGATCGTCGGAGTAGATCACCTAGATAGATAGCACTAGGAATTTCCTTTTATGTTTTAACAAATGTACTTTCTTTCAGACTTGTAAAAATTTTCTTATGTGATTAATGAGATCAAGTTGTTTTGCTTATATTATTGTGTCTTATTCCATAATCAGTTAAGTTTCATTTATTTAGTTACTAATCCCAGTTATCTATTATTCAGCTCTAAGAATAGTTGAGTTACCCTTTTGATCTGTAACTCGGAATGTTTCGTCATCGCTTCTGTGGTTAGGGTCTTAATGAACCTGGGGCTCTGATACCACTATGTCACATCCACCCAATCGGTACCCTATCTGGCATACCCGAGATGTGATCCACAGCCCCGAAGATCCATAGTCTAGGGACCACATCATCCACATCGACGATAACACAATTATGAACAATTAATATTAAACTAACAACTGATAATAATAGAATTCGAAAATGAGATATCAAAGATAATCAGAGTGCTGAAGTAAATATCTTATCAGATAAATTAAGAAGGCAGTGGGCAGAATCCACTCCTTCAATCAAGCAAAAAGTGAGGTCAAAACTGGTAAATTACAAATCCCAAGTTATGAAACTAAATTTAAAGTTATTACAATTCCTCCAAGTTTAACTCTCACAAAAGAAGGGGGTGGGCAACTACGCATAAGTCTCCTCCACAATAAATAAATTTTCTTCAAAAATGAATACCATAGAGATCCAACATGGCTGCTCCCAAACTATCCAAGGGCTAACCCTGATACGCCGAAGGATCTGCTTCGGTACCATCACCGAAGTCTTCAATGTAGCTAGCCTCCGAATAGTAGTATGAGGTATCCGAGTCCGCCTCAGGGAACATACCATCAGAGTAATCACCTGTAGAGTAGTCTAGCAAATATTGCAACAGAAAAGTAATGAGTTCAACAGAACTCAGCAAGGTAGTTATTCCACAACACATAAGCCACAAGATAATCATAAAATGATGCAGATGATATGAGACATATGCTGTGATATGATTCTAACTCTAAGTATGTTGGTCATCTAGGGTAGACATGCTTTAAGCCGTAGCACCATACTTCTTTAGGTAGTCTCAGTCACTCATCACCGGGGGGAAATTTGGTCCTGCATCCCTCTCAGACAAATCCATGGTTGGGGTTTTGGTCACCACTCTCTCACATCACCATTTGGTCCAAGTATTGGCGCATGTCAGGGTATAGCCTAGCCCAATGCAAGTCATCTACTTAATCAAATCATGTTAGCTCCAGATACGTCCATTCCTCCCCTCTTGGGATCCTTTTCAATATCCTTCACACTAGAGTCACGGATATTACTCACCAGACTCATCAACCCTATTGGTCATCCAAAAATGGTAGACGGGAAGCTCTCACGTCCCCCTCATAGATCATTTCACCGGTCTTCAGTGCCCGTGAGCCCAAGTCTAGCCATTTGAAACCCTACCAATAAATGGCCCCTTTCGGGTAACCGCAATGCAATTTATGTCCTCTCACGGGGTGGTTACCGGTCTTGAGCGCCCACAAATTCATTGAGCAGACTTAATTCTTTCACTAATCATGTCGACTATTGCACTTGTAGCTTCAATCATTTCCGGACCTAAGACTTTTCTTTCACCTGTCTCAGTCCAATACAAAGGTGTCCTACAAGTGTTACTGTACAAAGCTTTGAATGGAGCCATGCCTATTGTTGCTTGATAACTATTGTTATAGGCAAAATCAACTAAAGCTAAGTGTTCATCCCAATTTCCACCCATGTCCACCACACAGGATCTAAGCATATCCTCTAAAATTTGAATTGTACGCTCAGATTGTCCATCAGACTATGGATGATGGGCTATACCCAGATTGAATTGGGTTCCCAAGGCTTTCTGCAAACCATTCCAAAACCTTGAGGTGAACCTAGTATCACGATCAGAAACAATACTCACAGGCACTCCGTGCAAACGAACCACATTGTCCACATAAAGCCTAGCTAGCTTATCCAAAGTGTAAGTGATCTTCATAGGAATGAAATGGTTGATTTGGTCAACCTATCGACAATCACCCACACAGTGTCATTTCCCTTACTTGTCCGTGGCAAGCTATTCACGAAGTCCATGGAGATATCTTCCCACTTCCAGCTAGGAATAGGGAGGGGCTGAAGCAATCCGGACGGAGGCTGACGAACAGCTTTCACACGTTGACAAGTCTCACACCTGGCAACAAAGTCTTCCACATCCGCTTTCAAACCATTCCACCAAAAATGTTCCCTTAAGTCTTTATACATTTTGGTACTTCCAGGGTGTATTGTAAAGATCGACTGGTGTGCTTCTTTCAATATTCCCCTCTTGATTTCATGAACATCAGGCACACATAGTCTACCTCTAAACAATAAAGTACCATCTAAAGACGTTCTTGAAAGAGGGTCCATTTCTGAATTCGTGGCGATCTTCTCAATCTTTTCTTTCAACTCAAGATCAGAACTTTGCAAGGCAACAATGCGGTCTCTAAGGGTGGATCTTACCGTCATGGCATAAAGGATACAATCCGAACCCTCAAGAACCACTTCCAAACCAAATCTTTCCATCGACAAAAGAAAAGGCATATTCAAAGCACACAAGTTCAAATCCTTCCTCTGATCTTTCCTACTAAGAGCATCCGCAACTACATTTGCTTTACCTGGGTGATACTGAATGTCACAATCGTAGTCAGAAACCAACTCTAACCATCTTCTTTGTCTCATATTCAGCTCTTTCTGTGTGAAGAAGTATTTCAAACTCTTGTGATCTGTGAAAATAGCGATTTTCTCACCGTACAGGTAATGCCTCCAAATCTTTAAAGCAAAAACAACGGCGGCAAGCTCCAAGTCATGAGTGGGATAATTCCGCTTATAATCTTTCAATTGCCGAGAGGCATAAGCCACAACCTTGCCCTGTTGCATCAACACGCAACCCAAACCGATCTTAGAAGCATCAGTGTAGATTGTCAACCCACCGGAACTATTAGGTATAGTTAAAACCGGGGCGCTTGTCAATCTAACTTCCAGCTCTTCAAAATTTTTCTCGCAGGCTTTGGTCCAAACGAACTTCTCTTCTTTTCTAGTTAGCTTAGTCATAGGGGCAGCCAACCTAGAAAAATTCTCAATAAATCTCCGATAGTATCCAGCCAATCCAAGAAAACTTCTTATCTCAGTCACGGTCTTCGGTCTTTCCCAATCGGTAACGGTCTGCACTTTTTTCGGGTCAACACGAATGAATACCTTCGGCTGAAACAACATGGCCAAGGAGTAGTACCCTTGAGAGCCAAAAGTCACACTTGCTAAATTTAGCATAGAGTTTCTTTTCTCTCAACCTTTGCAATGTGAAGTTTAGGTGCTTCACATGCTCTTCTTCGTTCTTCGAGTATATCAGGATGTCATCAATGAAAACGATTACAAACTTATAAAGCACATCATGAAATACCCAGTTCATGAGGTCCATGAACACAGTAGGAGCTGTGAAACGCAGCCCTAACCCTAATCCGGAAACTTTGTTATTGTAGGTCCAGTGACCCGAAAGGCAAGAAGTCATCTTTGGGCCATTTCTGTTGAAGACTTAATGGCTGGATTGGAATCCATGAGTGTTGATGCCAGTGTTCCAATGGTGGAATTTGTACCCTAATGAAGATTGGATTAGTTGATGGTCTTGGAGTGGTCTCTGTATTGATTCAAAGGCATTTCTAACTCCTAGGTATGTCACTCTAGGTCTGTGCAAAACCCCTTGATGTTTGGACTTGATCTGAGCCTTCAAATCCACATTTTGAAGTTGCTTCTTGATTGGTCGACTCATTGGTCGATTGGACCAATCGACCAATTGATTCTGTTTTTGAAATTTGAATCCAGTCTCTTCTATTTAAGTCTAATCTCGGGAATACTCCGCCTCATCTGCCTCCTAAGCCTCTGGAACGAGTTAGAACCCTAATCTAACCCATTCCCTTGGATTCTTTGGTGATCTCTCACAAAGACTTGAAGAATTCTTCATCCTCCTACAGCAAAGGTATGATTTCACTCACTCTTTCTCATATCTCTGATTTTCTTTCTTTAATTTTGTTCTTCGTTGAGATCAGGAAGAAGATGATGCACTCTTGCAACCATCTATTCCATGATCTCATCATGTTCTTTAAGATCCATGATCATCATCATGATCTTAATCTCAGCCAGTGAAATCTTCGAAACCCTAACCTGTGTGATCATCTGATGAACTTTTGGTAACCTCCCTTGTGAAGGAAAACCTCTTGGGTGACATTTGTGTTAACCTAAACTTCATCATTGAATGACCATTCTTGTTAATTTTGGCTAACAATTTATCTCCCTTCATCCAGAGCTCTCATTTTTTTCCGAAGGGAACCAAAAAGGGTGAAACCCTAATTTTCTGGAATCAAACCAAGAACCCCTAGTTTGATCATGGTAACCCAATCAATGTGTTTTTCTTACTATATCTGTAATCTTCATATCCTAGTTCTTTTATCTTTGATTATAATATTTTCCCCTCATAATCTATGTTTAACCTAGTAGGTTAACCTTTTTTTTCCTAGGTAACAACTTGGGAACTTGATTTGATTTATGAATTGATATCCTCTATACCCTAGAATACTACCATGATAAGTTCCCTCTGATTTGTACCCTTTTGAAACATCAAATTCGGTTCTTGATTCTCAAAATTCGGATTCTTGTAGGCCACTGTCTCCTTTGGTCGACTGGTCCAGCAGACCAATCAATCGACCAATGAGTACAGCAACCTCATTCTTGGTCTGTTTCAATTGATTTATGATCTTTTCCTTTATGCATCTTTCCTAACATGTTGTATGCACTTGTTTAGGATTGTCTTCTCAGGTTTAGTCAAGATCATACTTGATTCTTTCAGATCCTATCCAAGTTAGAAGGTAAGGACAGTTAATTTCTTAACTACATAGATTGCTTGTTCTCTAGTTTCTACTTTATGAAACTATGAGATTACCTACTGTTGTTGTACTTTAATTCTGATCTCCTACTGTGGGAATAGTAGCACTTGTTTATATTTGTCTTTCTATTATTCATGATAAATGAATTACTTATTATTGCCTAATCTGATTTTTGCTTTTACATTCTCTTGTATATGATGAACTGCTGGTTGTGTATGTCATGACTGTTCTGAGAACGTGTTTGCTTAAGTTTGGTTTGGGATTGGGGAGTATCCTTTTGATGCTTCTGTCCTTGGACATCGGAGGGAATAGTATGGGATGTTCTCTGAAGATGCCCATCGACGCTTTCCCGAATCATTGGTTGTCATACCTAGGGATGTCTAGCAGTGTTTGGCTAGGATATACCCCTGTTATATCAGACCCGTTTCGGAAGGGTATTGAGACCGAACGACCCATGGTAGCAATGGGGATTCACGGGCGCTCGAGACCGGTGAGTTATATCCGTGAGAGGACGGGAATCACATTGTGGGGGCCATTTATTGGAGAGTTGCATATGGCTAGACTTGGGCTCATGGGCGCTCGAGACCGGTGAGTTATATCCGTGAGAGGACATGAGAGCTTCCCGTTTACCAAATGTGGATAACCAATAGGGTTGATGAGTCCGGTGAGTAATATCGATGACTCTAGTGTGAAGGATACCGAAAAGGATCGCCCGAGGCGAGGAATGGAAGTATCTGGACCTGAGTTGATGTAACTGAGTAGATGACTTGCATTGGGCTAGGCTTTTCCCTGACATGCGCCGGTACTTATGCCAAATGGTTGTGAGAGAGTGTGTTGACTTAACCCGCTGCCATGGTTTGTCCTGAGGGATGCCGGACCCACTACCAACACGAGCCGTATGCGTGACCTACCCAAAGAAGTACGATGCTATGACTTAAAGCATGTCTACCATAGAGACCAGCATACATAGAGTTTAGACGCATTCATACTTTATCTGCTTCATACTACATTGCATCATGTTATGTTTTGCCACATGTTATCTATGATGTTATGGATTAACTACCTTACTGAGTTTCTTCGAAACTCGTTCCTTTTTGTATATTCTCTGTTTAGATTATCCTGCAGGTACAGATTATTATGACAAGCAGTACAGTGAAGCGCAAGCCGATGAAGCGTATTACACGCATGGTGTTGGCGACGATCAAGATTACTCCGATGATCCCCCGGCGGATCAAGCTGCGTACTTCTTTTGAAAACAGCATAGAGTTAGAACGGATTCATTGGATTGACGAAGTCCACACTTATGAAGACGTTATCTATAAACTAGAAGACGCTTGATCTTAGTTTATTTCTTAGTACATTTGTCTCAGTTGTATTTCCTTTTGACTGTCATACTGCGTTCTGCTATATTGGTGGAGTGAGTTTCCGCCTCACTTTACTCTTTTTGATATCATTGGATATCTGGTATATTTTTCGCACTCTAATTATACTGATTATTAATTTTTGTTTTGAACCTTTGTTTATAACATTAAACCTTGATTATTTCCTGTTTATGATTATGTTATTGTATATGTGGGAGGATGATTTCCTCGATACTTGATCTTCGGGGCTGTGGATCACACTCTCGGGTATGCCAGTTAGGGTACCGGCTGGGAGGATGTGACAGATTGGTATCAGAGCCCAAAGTTCAAGGAAATCCTAACCACAGAAAACAATAACAGAACATTTCTGAGTCATAGATCCATAAATGACTCATCTACTCTTAGAGGTGAATAATAGAACATTTGGACTAGAAACTATTAATGAAGCAAAACTGAATACTTTTGAATAATGCACAATAATTATACTTAAACAATTGTCACTTAATGCAATAAAAGAAAAGTGCATAATACACAATAATAAAGTGAAACAAAGAGAACTTCATTAACTTTAAGAAAAGTTTTACAACGATAAAATCTGAAAAGCATAAATGAAAATCCTAGTACAGTCTATCTAGGTGATATCCTCTGATCTCTGTAAGCTCGGAACTCCTCTGAAAGCTGAGTCACCTGATACTCTATCCTATCCTGTCGTGACTCCATCCTCTAATATAGTTGATCCTATCTGACTCCCATCCTCTCCAGCATAGAAGTCATCGATCTCATCTGTGCACTGAGATCCGAAGTCTCTGGAACCGCATGAGAAGGACCACCTATTTCGAAGTGCGAGGAAGGGAAATCGTGATGCTCCGGCACAGTCTCGTGCATCTCAGTATCATCTATGGCTTGATCATCATCACTGTCAGGACCGATATCCTCTCCACCATCCTCTGACTCCTGCTCATACTCTATTTCATCATCCTCCTCACCCTCTAGACCAGGAGATCTCACTGTCTGTGTCAGCCCCATCTGACGTACCATCCTAGTCCCCATGACGTATCCTCATGGACCAGTGTCCACTGGTGTATCCTCTAAACTGACCCCGAAATGCCTGAAGATCAAAGTCAGTAACCTCCCATAGCAAAGATTCCGCATGCTAGGCCGCAGAACCATATTCAGCATGACCTGCTGTATGATGTAGGAAAGGTCGATCTCGAAGCCCATGTAGATGCGGTAGATGACTATGGCCTCCATCATTGTGACCCAATGGTGATGTCCAGCCTTCGGCATGATGTTTCGGCCGACGATGCGACCGATAACTCGTGCAGAATCTGTCATCTGTCCACTATTCCTAGGAGTGAAGCACCGGCGGCTGTCCCACAGTGTGTTGCATATCCCGCGCAACTCGTATGGCATCAAGTAGCTATCTATATCTGCTCCTGCAAGTATCCATACGCACTGATCTGGGTAGTGAGGGACCCGCAAGATCTCAGCTAGTGATCTTGTGGAAAAGCGAATCTGAGTCTGGAAGACCCTGCTCCTGAGAACAAGTCTAAGTGGATGCCCTAGACCTCTAGCCTCCTCGGTGTATGTAAGGTTGCTGAAGAACAAGCTCACTAACTCAGGATATACAAGCAGATCCTCTGTGAAGAGATGAGTCCACTGCAAGGTGTCGAACCTCTGCTCTATCCTAAAGACTCGGAGCTGGCAAAGGTGTAATAGACGTCCTAGCTCGATCTGGGAAGAGCTGAAGTAGGCCTCATACAGGAACTCGGCCTACGGAGTATCGAAGCGCTCTGGCCTCCGGACATACTGTCTAGGCTCTGAAGGAACATGACCTCTACCTCTAAGTGCCCCTACCATGCGACCTCTACCTCGTCCGCGTACTCCTCTCGGCATAGTGAATATCTGTAGAAGAGACAATGACATTGTTGGTTAAGTACTATTTCAAGATTTAAGCCAAAAGTGTATTTTCGTAATTTTTCGGAAAATTTCAAATTTGGGGGAAATTTGATTTGAAGATACTAGCATGTGCATAATACTTGGAATTTCATGTCTATGAAATTTATTTGATAAAATTCGATCGAAAACTTGATCTAAAGCGAAAAATTCAGCAAGAAGGAATTTGGGGATTTTGCATTCTAGGTCAAAATTGGATTTTTGAAAAGTTGAAATTGGTTAAATCAAACTATATGGACATATCTACATTATCATTTTGCGCATGTAGCAATTGATTTCATGCGAAATTCCTAGCGGTTTGAGAGAAAACGAAATTTTTCTAAAGTTAACGATTTTGGTACGAAAACGTTGCGAGAAGTGCATGAAGGTGTTAGAACTTGTTGTCTATGCATGGCATTGTGTTTAAAACCTATGGAATATGTTTCTAAGTATTCCGAAACATGATTTCTAACAATGGATACAAGTAAAACATGGATTTGATTGAAATGCAAGCATGAGAAGATGAAAGTGAAAGAGAAAATGTTAGTTTTACCTTGTGTTTGATGAATGTGAGTTGTGGTGTTGTTGTTGAAGCACTTGAATCACCCAAGGATGCTTGGAAGAACCTTAGAAGATGTTTCCCCAGAGCTCACTCACTTGTGGAAGAAGTTAAAATGAAGTTTGGATGTGAAAATGAAGCTTATAATGCAAATTTTCGTATTCTATGAGCATTGATCGACTCATTGGTCGATTGGGTCAATCGACCAATCAACCGACCAATGGACCCAGTAAGTCCATTTTTGGTTGAAATGTTTGAAAATGTGATTTTTGTCCTATGAATTGTTGTTGAATGACTAAATGGATGTATTTGAGCATGATTTAAAATTTTTAAATCATTTGGACATGTTGATTATATTGAAACTTCGAGATTTGGTATTTTGACGTTTCCGATTCTTGCAGAATGGTTACTCTGAGAAGTGGGCGTGGCGAATCCAGTGGTCGTGGTGAGATACCTGAAGGTGGTCATAATCAGCAGACTGGTGACCAAGGTACCCATGACATACCAGGTGCCCCGAATGTCGGAAGCTTTCATGATATTGCCAACATCATGGGCAATATGATACAACAGCAAGCAGCCCAGTTTAATCAGATGTTGACGGGTTTCATGACACTGCATAATGAGAATCGTGCTGGTGTTAATGTGAATCCTCATGCCGCAGTTCTGAATGCGGCTGGCCTTGCTGGAACTCCTCATACTCACCTGATGGAGAGTTTTCTGAAGTTGCAAGTGCCCAGCTTTACTGGTGTTACCAAGGATCTCTTGTTCCCTAACAAGTGGATTCGTGAGTTGGAGAAGACTTTTCGTCATCTGCAATGCTCCGAAGCTCAAAAGATTTTGTTTGCTTGACAGAAGTTGCAGCATGAAGCCGATGCTTGGTGGACTTCCACTCGGCCTATTTTGGAAGGTTTGCATGCAGGTGTTGTAACTTGGGATTCGTTCAAAGAGGCTTTTTGCATGAATTATTTCCCTGAGGCGGTGAAGGATGCGAAGGAATCTGAATTCATGGTTCTCGCACAAGGATCCTTGTCTGTGTTAGAGTACCAACAGAAGTTTGAAGAACTTCATTTATTTGCTCCTGATTCTCTGAAGCCTGATATTGCTAAGGCGAAGAAGTTCTTTAAGGGATTGCGCCCTGCCATTAAAGGCTACCTCATTGTCCAGCCTATAGTGAGCTATGCCCAAGTGGTGCAGAACTCGAAGAACTTGGAAGAAAATGAAAAGGAGAATGCTCGCGTGCAAAGGCCTTGGTAGTCTAGAAACCCTGGTTTGGTAGATCGTAATGATCGGCGCTTTGTGAGACCTAGACCCTATCCCACTCCTGCTTTTCAGCCTAGGAGTATAGGTCAAAGCCCTGGTTTTCGACAGCCTGGTCAGTTTCAAGATGGCGGGAATCGACCACCAGTGAATGCAAGTGCTAGGCCAGTGAATTTGAATCCTAAGCCTTTTGTTCAGAAGCCTCCTGTTGCAGCTACTCCGGTAGGACCGAGCAATTCTGTTTGCTTCCACTGTAAGCAGTCCGGTCATTTTGCTCGCGATTGTCCGAAGAAGCCTGTCCAGCAGCCTACCCCAATGGTGAAGAGTGCTCCTGCTCCTCCCTCTGGTAGAGTGTTCAGTATCTCTAGTATTGAGCAAGATGGAAGCCATGATGTGATCACAGGTACATTGTCAGTCGCTTCTTTTCCTACATTTGTTTTATTTGATACGGGTGCATCCCATTCGTTCATATCATCTGCATTCATTAAGAAGACTGACCTAATCCCTGAGAAATTGTCTAGTCGTTTATTGATTAGTACACCTACTGGTCCTATTGTGAAACTAGATAAAGGATTAGTTAAATGTCCTGTGTTGGTTGGTAAGATGAACTTGGAAGCCAATTTGGTACTTCTTGATATGAAAGACTTCGATGTTATTTTGGGAATTGACTGGTTGACAGCCCACAAAGTTGTATTTCTTTGCTCCTCGAGAAAGATTCAGTTCCATACTTGCGTAGGTTCAGTTTTTGAATTCCAAGGTGAGAAAAGAAGGGTTTGTAAAAAGATATTGTCCGCACTAATGCAAATCTATACCATAGTAGATGATGCTTCTTCTGAAGGCAAGAGAAAAGTGGAGAAAAGAGTTGACGAAGTCAAGGTTATCAGTGACTTTGTTGATGTCTTCCCTGATGATCTATCGGGAGTGCCTCCAGATAGGGATGTTGAGTTTTCTATTGATCTCGTCCTTGGTGCCACTCCGATATCTAAGGCTCCATATAGGATGGCTCCTACTGAGTTAAAAGAGTTGCAAAACCAGTTAAATGAGATCATTGAAAGAGGTTTCATACAGCCTAGTATGTCACCTTGGGGAGCTCCGGTCTTGTTCATCAAGAAGAAGGATGGTAGCATGCATCTGTGCATTGATTACCGTGAGTTGAATAAGCTGACTATCAAGAATAGATACCCGCTGCCCCGGATTGACGATCTCTTTGATCAATTGAAGGGTGCAGCTGTGTTCTCAAATATTGACTTAAGGTCTTGATGAGCACATTTATGTGTGAAATCTTAAGGCATAAAGCATGCATTTTATACACTTAGAATGGAGTTACCTTGGGTTTTTTGTTGTTTTTGCAGATTTTAGGACTTTTCAAGATTTAAGCAAATATTTGGAGTTTTGGGCTTGAATCATGCTATTTTACACATCAAGAAGTCCATTCAAATTCTCAAATGTGAAAATGGGCCTGATCTGGAGCATGATGGGCTAGAGATGTGTGATTACGGGCCAACTCCGAAATATTGAAGAGATAAAGAAGGCAAATTTGATCTACGGCTGAGATTTTAAATCAAATCTACAGAGATATTATTGAGAGAGTCCAGATGGAAAAGAGTCCTTGCATACCTCAATATCTTATTTTCTATTTGGGATTTGATTAAAGAAAGAAAAAGAGGAGAAAGAATTATATTCAGATAAGGATGAAGCAAAAATCCCGTTTTTGAATGCCTCTGTCCAGTTTCAATCAAACCCTTCATAGAACGGTCATTCGATGTCCGGTCGTGCTGATTTTTGGAGGAGAGCTTCACGACTACTTAAACCTCAAATCCAACGGTGGGATTATGCATCTGATCTCTCTAAGTTGGCGCGATTAGTACGTCAAAACCCTAATTGGATGAGTCAGATAGAAACCCTGAGTTTTATTCAAATTCAGCCGTGCTTCATATCTCATGTAAACTCTATAAGAGGAGATCCTACTCCATCAAAGGAGAACATGTTCTAGAGCTTAGTAGAAGCATTATTTCTTCCCTTTTCAGTTTATTTAGATTTTCTCTAGTTTCTTTGCTTGCATTAGTGAGATTTAAATTTCTAGATTCAATGTTTAGGTTTAATCTTTTTATGTAATGCAATTCAAGTTCAAGCTTCTTCAAGTTCAAGTTTCAGTTTTTTTAGATTCGTTTTTCTCTAGGTCTAGCAATTGCAGATTTAGATCATTCTAGATCTAGATCTGGTTGTTAGGGTTGGTTGAGATTCGAATCGTTTGTTCAATTCGCAAGTAAGTAACCTTCTTTATTAATCTTCTCTCCTCCCTCCATTCCCGCTTCTATCTACCCCTCCATATTCTTAATTTAGGATTTACTTTCAGCATTATTTATTGTTCTCCCTTCCCCTGGATCCTTGATCAGAGATGCCTACAGTTGTGCCTCTCTTTGGTTAAGGCTTCCTTTTCCTTTTATTGCTTTGTTTATTGCTTTGTTATTTACTTTCAGTTATTTACTTTATGCCTATTCATTCATCATCTCGGACCACATAACCGGAGCAAGCCTACAGTCGTGCCTCTGCTTCTGGTGACGGGTGGTGTTGCATCTGCATTTTAGCTATTTCCTTTTCTTTTTATTGCTTTGTTTATTGCTTTGTTATTTACTTTCTGTTATTTACTTTCTGCCTATTCATTCATTATCTCGGACCACATAACCGGAGCAAGCCTACAGTCGTGCCTATGCTTCTGGTGACGGGTGGTGTTGCATCTGCATTTTAGCTATTTCCTTTTCTTTTTATTGCTTTATTTATTTCTTTGTTTATTGCTTGCATTTTTGTTCACATTTTTTTTCCTGTCTTTTATTTATGCATTGATTGTGTTTAATTTATTTTTCGTTTCAATTCGATTGCATTAGACATATAGATTAGGATCGTTTAGTTTAGTTAATTAGTTAACAAAAATTGAATCATTCCACTCTCGCATTACTATTAAGAAGTTCAATTCTAAGTGGCATGTCTCCCTGAGATCGACCCGTTAGCTACACGATACCGTGCGCTTGCGGTTACTTTTTAAAATTCACAAACAGGTCTGGATATCACCAGTTGAAAGTGAAGTCAAGTGATATCTTCAAGACAGCTTTCCGAACAAGGTACGACCACTATGAATTCCGAGTCATGCCTTTTGGATTGACTAATGCTCCTGCTGTGTTCATGGACCTCATGAACCGAGTCTTTCATGATGTGCTCGATAAGTTTGTGATTGTCTTCATTGATGATATTCTGATTTATTCGAAAAGTGTAGAAGAGCATGAAAGGCATCTAGATTTCACTTTGCAAAGACTACGAGAAAAGAAACTTTATGCTAAGTTTAGCAAGTGTGATTTCTAGCTCAAGAGTGTAGTATTCCTCAGCCATGAGGTTTCTGCTGAAGATATTTGTGTTGATCCTGAGAAAGTCCAAGCAGTTGCTAATTGGGAAAGATCGAAGACTGTAACGGAAATAAGAAGTTTCCTTGGTCAGGCAGATTACTACAGAAGGTTTATTGAGAACTTTTCTCGGTTAGCTGCTCCTATGACTAAGTTAACCCAGAAAGAAGAGAAGTTTGTTTGGTCTGACGCTTGTGAGAAGAATTTCCAAGAATTGAAGGATAGACTGACAAGTGCCCTGGTTTTGACTATACCTGATGGTTCTGGCGGTATGACAGTCTATACTAATGCGTCGAAGATTGGTTTTGGTTGTGTACTGATGCGGCACGGTAAGGTTGTAGCCTATGCCTCTCGGCAATTGAAGGATTATGAGCGGAATTACCCCACTCATGATTTAGAGCTTGCCGCTGTTGTTTTTGCTTTGAAGATTTGGAGACATTACCTCTATGGTGAGAAAATTGCCATATTCACGGATCATAAGAGTTTGAAATACTTCTTTACCCAGAAAGAGTTAAACATGAGGCAAAGAAGATGGTTGGAACTAGTCTCTGATTATGATTGTGATATTCAGTATCACCCTGGTAAGGCAAACGTTGTTGCTGATGCTCTTAGTAGGAAGATTCAGAAGAAGGCTTTGGATTTGAATTCTTTGAGTCTACCCTTGTTGTCTTCTATTGAGAGTTTTGATTTGGAAGTTGTTCTTGAGAATTCTGCTGTTGTTCTTTCTACTATAACGGCAAGGTCTGGTCTTAGAGATAAGATTGTTGCTTTGCAGAGTTCTGATCCAGAACTTAAGGACAAAGTTCAGAAATTTCTTCGAATCCTGAGTTGGATCCCGACTTTGGTATATCTTTGGATGGTGCTTTATTGTTTAGAGGTAGATTGTGTGTGCCAGCAAATGAAGATCTTAAGAAGGAAATATTGAAGGAAGCACACCAATCAATCTTTATAGTACACCCTGGAAGCACCAAGATGTACAAGGACTTGAAGGAACATTTTTGGTGGATTGGTTTGAAGGCCGATGTTGATGACTTTGTTGCCAAGTGTGAGACTTGCCAGCGTGTGAAAGCCGTTCATCAACCTCCATCTGGATTGCTTCAGCCCCTTCCTGTTCCTAATTGGAAGTGGGAAGATATCTCTATGGACTTCGTGACTAGCTTGCCTCGGACAAGTAAAGGCAATGACACTGTGTGGGTGATTGTTGATAGGTTGACCAAATCAGCCCATTTCATTCCTATGAAGATCACTCATACTTTGGATAAGCTAGCTAGACTTTATGTGGATAATGTGGTTCGTCTACATGGTGTACCAATGAGTATTTGGTCCGATCGTGATCCTAGGTTCACCTCAAAGTTTTGGAACAGTTTGCAGAAGGCCTTGGGAACCCAATTGAACTTGAGTACAGCTCATCATCCACAGTCAGATGGACAATCTGAGCGGACAATTCAGACTTTGGAAGACATGCTCAGATCTTGCGTGGTGGATATGGGTGGAAATTGGGATGAACACTTAGATTTGGTTGAGTTTGCCTATAATAACAGTTATCAAGCAACGATAGGCATGGCTCCGTTTAAGGCTTTGTATGGTAGCACTTGTAGAACACCATTGGATTGGATTGAGATGGGTGAAAGAAAAGTTCTAGGTCCTGAAATGATTGAAGCTACAAGCGCAATGGTGGATATGATAAGAGAAAGGATTAAGTCTGCTCAGTCAAGACAGAAATCCTATGCTGACAAGAGAATGACTGATCTAGAATTTCAAGTTGGAGAGAAAGTTTTCTTGAAGGTTTCACCAATGAAGGGGGTGATGAGATTTAATGTTAAAGGAAAGCTTAGCCGTCGTTTCATTGGACCTTTTGAGATATTGGAAAAGGTTGGACCCGTTGCTTATCGATTGGCATTACCTCCAGCTATTGCTGCGGTGCATAATGTGTTCCACGTTTCAATGCTCCAGAAATATATTGAAAATCCGGAACATGTCTTACAGCAAGCACCTGAAGGACTTAGTGTTGATCTTACCTATGATGAAGAGCCAGCTGAAATTTTGGATAAGAAAGACCAACAATTGCGGAATCGCACCATCTCTTTGGTAAAGATTCGTTGGAAGGACCATACCCCGGAAGAAGCTTCTTGGGAGAAGGAAGAAGATATGAAGGAGAAGTCTCCTCACCTCTTTGGAAGCACAGGTACGCTTTCAATTTCGAGGACGAAATTTCTTTAAGGGGGGGAGAATGTGAAACCCAGCCCTGACCCTAATCCGGAAACTTTGTTATTGTAGGTCCAGTGACCCGAAATAAGGCAAGAAGTCATCTTTGGGCCATTTCTGTTGAAGACTTGATGGCTGGATTGGAATCCATGAGTGTTGATGCCAGTGTTCCAATGGTGGAAACTGCACCCTGATGAAGATTGGATTAGTTGATGGTCTTGGAGTGGTCTCTGTATTGATTCAAAGGCATTTCTAACTCCTAAGTATGTCACTCTAGGTGTGTGCAAAACCCCTTGATGTTTGGACTTGATCTGAGCCTTCAAATCCACATTTTGAAGTTGCTGTCTTGATTGGTCGACTCATTGGTCGATTGGACCAATCGACCAATCAATCAACCAATTGATTCTGTTTTTGAAATTTTAATCCAGTCTCTTCTATTTAAGTCTAATCTCGGGAATACTCCGCCTCATCTGCCTCCTAAGCCTCTAGAACAAGTTAGAACCCTAATCTAACCCATTCCCTTGCATTCTTTGGTGATCTCTCACAAAGACTTAAAGAATTCTTCATACTCCTACAGCAAAGGTATGATTTCACTCACTCTTTCTCCTATCTCTGATTTTCTTTCTTTAATTTTGTTCTTCGTTGAGATGAGGAAGAAGATGATGCACTCTTGCAACCATCTATTCCATGATCTCATCATGTTCTTTAAGATCCATGATCATCATCATGATCTTAATCTCAGCCAGTGAAATCTTCGAAACCCTAACCCTAATCCTTTAAAACCCTAACCTGTGTGATCATCTGATGAACTTTTGGTAACCTCCCTTGTGAAGGAAAACCTCTTGGGTGACATTTGTGTTAACCTAAACTTCATCATTGAATGACCCTTCTTGTTAATTTTGGTTAACAATTTATCTCCCTTCATCCAGAGCTCTCATTTTTTTCCGAAGGGAACCAAAAAGGGTGAAACCCTAATTTTCTGGAATCAAACCAAAAACCCCTAGTTTTATCATGGTAACCCAATCAATATGTTTTTCTTACTATATCTGTAATCTTCATATCCTAGTTCTTTTATCTTTGATTATAATATTTTCCCCTCATAATCTATGTTTAACCTAGTAGGTTAACCTTTTTGTTCCTAGGTTGGGAACTTGATTTGATTTATGAATTGATATCCTCTATACCCTAGAATACTACCATGATAATTTCCCTCTGATTTGTACCCTTTTGAACCATCAAATCCGGTTCTTGATTCTTGAAATTCGTATTCTTTTAGGCCACTGTCTCCATTGGTTGACTGGTCCAGCAGACCAATCAATCGACCAATGATTACAGCAACCTCATTCTTGGTCTGTTTCGATTGATTTATGATCTTTTCCTTTATGCATCTTTCCTAACATGTTGTATGCACTTGTTTAGGACTGTCTTCTCAGGTTTAGTCAAGATCATACTTGATTCTTTAAGATCCTATCCAAGTTAGAAGGTAAGGACAGTTAATTCCTTAACTACATAGATTGCTTGTTCTCTATTTTCTACTTTATGAAACTATGAGATTACCTACTGTTGTTGTACTTTAATTCTGATCTCCTACTGTGGGAATAGTAGCACTTGTTTATATTTGTCTTTTTATTATTCATGATACATGAATTACTTATTATTGCCTAATCTAATTTTTGCTTTTACATTCTCTTGTATATGATGAACTGCTGATTGTGTATGTCATGACTGTTCTGATAATGTGTTTGCTTAAGTTTGGTTTGGGATTGGGGAGTATCCTTTTGATGCTTCTGTCCTTGGACATCGGAGGGAATAGTATGGGATGTTCTCCGAAGATGCCCATTGATGCTTTCCCGAATCATTGGTTGTCATACCTAGGGATGTCTAGCAGTGTTTGGCTAGGATATACCCCTGTTATATCAGACCCGATTCGGAAGGGTATTGAGACCGAACGACCCGTGGCATCAATGGGGATTCACGGGCGCTCGAGACCGGTGAGTTATATCCGTGAGAGGATGGGAATCACACTGTGGGGGCCATTTATTGGAGGGTTGCATATGGCTAGACTTGGGCTCATGGGCGCTCGAGACCGGTGAGTTATATACGTGAGAGGACATGAGAGCTTCCCGTTTACCATATGTGGATAACCAATAGGGTTGATGAGTCCGGTGAATAATATCCATGACTCTAGTGTGAAGGATACCGGAAAGGATCGCCCGGGGTGAGGAATGGAAGTATCTGGACCTGAGTTGATGTAACTGAGTAGATGACTTGCATTGGGCTAGGCTTTTCCCTGACATGCGCCGGTAATTATGCCAAATGGTTGTGAGAGAGTGTGTTGACTTAAACCCCTGCCATGGTTTGTCCTGAGGGATGCCGGACCCACTACCAACACGAGCCGTATGCGTGACCTACCCAAAGAAGTATGATGCTATGACTTAAAGCATGTCTACCATAGAGACCAGCATACATAGAGTTTAGACGCATTCATACTTTATCTGCTTCATACTACATTGCATCATGTTATGTTTTGCCACATGTTATCTATGATGTGATGGATTAACTACCTTACTGAGTTTCTTCGAAACTCGTTCCTTTTTGTATATTCTCTATTTAGATTATCCTGCGCAGTACAGATTATTATGACTAGCAATACAGTGAAGCGCAAGCCGATGAAGCGTATTACACGCAAGGTGCTGGCGACGATCAAGATTACTCTGATGATCCCCCGGCGGATCAAGCTGCGTACTACTTTTGAAAACAGCATGGAGTTAGAATGGATTCATTGGATTGACGAAGTCCACACTTATGAAGACGTTATCTATAAACTAGAAGACGCTTGATCTTAGTTTATTTCTTAGTACATTTGTTTCAGTTGTATTTCCTTTTGACTCTCATACTGCGTTCCGCTATATGGGTGGAGTGAGTTTCCGCCTCACTTTACTCTTTTTGATATCATTGGATATCTTGTATCTTTTCCGCACTCTAATTATACTGATTATTCATTTTTGTTTTGAACCTTTGTTTATAATATTAAACCTTGATTATTTTCTGTTTATGATTATGTTATTGTATACGTGGGAGGATGATTTCCTCGATACTTGATCTTCGGGGCTGTGGATCACACTCTCGGGTATGCCAGTTAGGGTACCGGCTGGGAGGATGTGATAGGAGTAGTGGTTAGACCAAAAGGCATGACTTTGAATTCATAATGTCCATACCTAGTCCTGAACGCCGTCTTAAAGATATCACTTGACTTCACTTTCAACTGGTGATACCCAGACCTTAAGTCAATCTTTGAGAACACAGCCGCGCCTTTCAACTTATCAAACAGATCATCAATCCGTGGCAGCGGGTATCTATTCTTAATCGTCAACTTGTTCAACTCTCGGTAGTCAATGCACAGACGCAAACTACCATCTTTCTTCTTAACGAACAAGACCGGAGCTCCCCAGGGCGACACACTTGGCTGCACAGAACCTCTATTCAGGTGTTCATTCAACTGAGTTTGCAACTCCTCGAGCTCGGTAGGCGCCATCCTATATGGAGCCTTAGACACCGGAGACGCTCCAGGAATCAAGTCTATGGAGAACTCAACCTCTCTATCAGGGGGTAGTCCTGATAGATCGTCTGGAAACACATCAGCAAAATTACAGGCAACACAAACATCTTCAAGTCTCTTCCTTTCCTTGACTTTGCTTCCAGATGAAGCACCTTCCACCAAAGCGTGGACTTGCATTAAAGCGGTCAAAGTCTTCTTGCTCACTCTTCCCTTCTTTCCTTGGAACTCAAAAACTGATTCCCATCCAATCGAAACTGGATCTTCTCAGAAGAGCACAAGATCACGGCGTTGTAAGATGTCAACCAGTCAATTCCCAAGATGATGTTGAAGTCCTTCATATCAAACAACACTAGATTTGCTTTCAAGTTCAACTCACAAACAAGAACAGGACATTCCTCTAACACTTTATCTAGTTTAACAGCAAATCCAATAGGGGTACAAATTGACAAACAACTAGATAAACATCTGGGTGTTAGGTTAGTCTTCACAGCAAAAGTAGATGAAATGAATGAACGAGATGCACCCGTATCAAACAACACAAATGCTGGAAAAGAAGCGACTAATAATGTACCTGTTACAACTTCATGGCAAGGGTTCTGGCTCGTACCGGAGATGCTAAATACTCGCCCAGAAGGTGGGGCAAGGGCAGGAACAGAAGTGGGAGCGCCTCTCACAATAGGAGCAGAAACACTAGGCAAGGCAGACTTTTTCGGACACAAGCAAGCAAAATGTTCGGGCTACTTGCAAAGTAAGCACACAAGATCTCTCTGTCCAATAGGGGCGGCTGCCAAAGGGGGTCTCTAAAAAGCAGTCCGGGAAGGCTGCACAAGTCCCATAGGTCGAGCTCCACTATATTGGCTACGAGGGCCCACGGGAGTAGTACTGGAACTTTGACCCACACTCCTAGGCTGGAACGCAGGAGTGGGATATGGTGAAGGCCTCACAAACTGACACTCGATGCGATCCACAAGACCGGGATGCCTAGGCTGCCAAGGCCTCTGAACTCGAGCATTTTCTCTTTCAGCTTCTTCCAACTTCTTTGCATTCTGAACCACCTAGGCGTAACTCTCAAGAGGGAGAAGGGTGAGGTATGTCTTTAAAGATGGCCGCAGTCCTTTGAAGAATTTCTTTGCCTTCGCATTGTCAGGCTTCATCGAATCAAGGGCGAAAAAGAATAACTCTTCAAATTCTTGTTGGTAGTCCAGAACAGAAAGGAAACCTTGGGCCAATGCCATAAACTCAGTCTCCTTGGCATCTTTCACTACCTCAGGAAAATAGTTCTTACAGAAGGCTTCCTTAAATACTTCCCAAGAGAGAACACCACCGTGGAGGGTTTCAAGAATAGGGCGGGAAGAAGTCCACCATGCATCCGCTTCCTGCTGAAGCTTCTGCTCGGCGAAGAGCACTTTCTGAGCATCCGTACACTGCAAGTTCCAGAAGGCCTTTTCTAGTTCACTCAGCCATCTGTTAGGGAACAGAACATCCTTTGATACACCAGTAAAAGATGGCACCTGCAGTTTCAAGAAACTCTCCATCGACCCACGCAAACAGTGCGCGAAAAACACCTTAAAAATCACCTTTTCATTTCATTCTCACTTCAAAACACCAAGCTTCATGGGAGAGCTCTAGGGCAAGGTTCTCTAAAGTCTTCAAGAGTCATTCTAGGCCATCTAACTTCAAGAACAAGTCTTCAACATTCTTGCAACACCATCTAAGGTAAAATCTCTCATTTCCTTGCTTTACAACTTCTAAACTGAGATGCATTCTTCCAAATATCATGATTTACTTGCTAGGATTGCTAGGAAACATGTCTAGGAATGTATAGGAATGTGTTCTAGGTGATCTTAATACAATGCCATGTCTTTACAACGCTTGCTATCGATCTCATGGTTTCTTGCTAACGATTTCTCAACCGAAAACCCTCTTTTGAAAACCTTCTTTCATTTTCAAACCACAAAGAGTTTCGCCTTCAAATCAATTCCTACATTCTTGCAATGATATGAAGAACATGTGTATCTAAATCGATTAAGCCAATTCCAAACTTCAAAAATTGCATTTTGACCTAATTTGAGAATTTTCCCCCTTTCTATGCTTTCTGAATTTTGTCCTTTAGATCATCAAATTGATAAGTTTTTTCTCAATAAAACATGCTAACCTACTATTCTAAGTATCATGCACATGCTAGTATGCTCAAACTGAAATTTCGCCAAAATCAAAAATTTTCGAAAAATTACGAAAATACCCTTCATGCTGAAATTTTGAAATTCTACTAATGTCAATTCTCTTCTTGTCTTCTTTACAGCTATATTGACATCATGCCTCCTCGCGGACGAAAGGGTGGGAGGAGAGGCAGAGCTAGAGGTCAGGTTCCACTTTTGGAGCCGAGAGACAAAGTTAACCGAAGAGATCTATTCAGTACACCCCGAGCGGAGTACTTATATGAGGCCTTCTTCGAGCGGTGTCGCATTGAGTATGGCAGATTACTCAGGCTATGACAGCTTACCACATTTCGGATCCGTTAGAGATTCGATACGATGGAGTGGACCCATCTTTTCACTGAGGATCTTCCAGCTTATCCAGATTTAGTGAAGTTGTTCTATAGCAACCTTACATCAGTCGAGGAGGGTCGGAGACGAGGTCCATTCTAGTTGATCTTAGAGAGTCGAGTTCGAGAGACACGGATTCGATTTTCTACTAGCACATTGGCCGAGATCTTCAGAGTACCACACCATCCTCATGAGTGTGTATGGATACCGGCAGGGGCAGAGATAGATGCTTTCTTACTACCACATGAGCTTCATGAGATTTGCACCACACTCTGGAGAGATGACAGATGCTATATGCCATGGACTAGTGCACAGATGACTGATTCGGCTAGAATCATCGGTCACATTGTAGGCCGCAACATCATCCCAAAGGCAGGGCATCACGAGAGAGTATCAGTGATGGATGCTCTACTGATTTACCGCATATATCAGGGTTTCGAGATTGATCTTTCCTTCATCATCCAGAATGTCATGCTAGAGGTCGTGACGTCACTGGGCGTAAGGAACCTTTGCTTCGGTCGTCTACTCACACTTGTCTTCCGGCATTTCGGTGTGAGGCTGGAGGATACACCGATGTAGAGAATATTGCTTGGCTATGCCATCGGAACCAGGACTATTCGGCAGATGCAGATTACTCAGACCGAGAGGTCAAATGATGATGATGAGTCAGATGATGGTGATCAGGATGCAGGTCCAGATACAGATGACCAGGCAGGGGATGACATTGAGATGCGTGAGGCAGATCAGGGTCATCAGAATATTCCCACATCATCACACTTTGAGACCGGAGGCCCTTCGCTAGCAGTTCCAGAGACTGCGGAGCTGTGTGCACAGATGCGCTCTATGACTTCCATGTTAGGGAGGATAGAGGCGAGACAGGAGAGGATGGAGTCACAGTTGACTCAGGTTGTAGAGGATGTTAGAGCACTGAGAGAGCAGAGACAGTAGTCTTAGATATATTGTACTAGGATTTCCTTTTATGTTTCTCAAATGTAACTTGTTGTAGAACTTTCCTAAAATTAATGAAGTTCACTTTTGTTTCACCATCTTATTGTACATTATGCATTTCCTTTGTTGTATTAAGTGATGTTTATTAAATCATAATTATTGTGTATTATTCAGAGTATATTATTCTTCACTTTTAAGTTTCTAATTCAAGTGTTCTATTATTCACTTCTAAGAATACTTGAGTCACTTTTGGATTTATGACTCAGGAATGTTCTATCATTGTTTTTGTGGTTAGGATTTCACTTGGAACTGTGGGCTCTGATACCACTCTGTCACATCCACCCAGCTGGTACCCTATCTGGCATACCCGAGTGTGTGATCCACAGTCCACAAGATCCAGTAGTTAGAGAAATCAACCTCCCACATTCACAACAATATAATCAAGAACAAGACTAAATCAATGTTAACAATATTATTCAATGAATCAAGGTAAAGTAATGAGATATTCATCAGAGTGCGGAAAAGATACCAATAGATATATAAATCAAAAGTAGAGTGAGGCGGAATCTCACTCCACGAGTACAGCGGAATGTAGTTCGAAAATCAAATGGGATTACAACCGATTCTAAAGACAAGAAAGAAAGATATAATCTAAACTAGAGTCTTTTCTACTTTATAAAGGATGTCCTCATAGACATAGACTTCATCGATGATGCTCAAACGCTCCCACTCCACAGTAGGGCTAATTCTGGTAACAAGAGAGACCACTCGAGGGATCCTCACAGTAATCTTCGTAATCGCCAGCACTTTGCGTATGGTACGCTTCTTCATCTTGCGCTTCCTCATATTGCGCTTCATAGCCATCAAAACCTGTAGAATAGTCTAACAAAGGATATTGTACAAAAAGGAATGAGTTTCAAAGAAACTCAGCAAGGCAAGTTATTCCATAATAGCATAAATAACATAGTATCACAAACAAAGCTGAAGATGATATGATATGAGGCAACAATGTATGTATTAATCTAACTCTATGTATGCTGGTCTCTATAGGCATACATGCTTTAAGTCTTAGCACCATACTTCTTTGGGTAGGTCTCATCAAACAACGCCGGTTGGTAGTGGGTCCTTCATCCATCTTGGACAATCCATGGTTAGGGGTTAAGTCACCTATCTCTCACATCACCGTTTGGTCTAAGTATTGGCGCATGTCAAGGTAAAGCCTAGCCCAATGCAAGTCTTCTACTTAGTCATATCAACTCAGATCCAGATACGTCCATTCCTCCCCTCTCGGGATCCTTTCCGGTATCCTTCACACTAGAGTCAGCGTATCCGACTCTCTCAAATACGGACTCATCAACCCTATAGGTCATCCACATATAGTAAACGGGAAGCTCTCATGTCCTCTCACGGGTTGGTTACCGGTCTTGAACGCCCATGAGCCCAAGTCTATCCATATGCAACTCTACCCACAAATGGTCCCTACAATGTGATTCATGTCCCCTCACGGATATAACTCACCGGTCTTGAGCACCCATGAATCCCCATTGCTACCACTGGTCGTTCGGTCTCAATACCCTTCCGATTCGGGTCTGATATAACAGGGGTATAACCTAGCCAAACACTGCTAGACAAGTCCTAGGTATGAAAACCAATAATCCGAGAAAGCGTCAAAGGGCAACATTGGAAATATCCCATACTACTCCCAATGAGGTCCAAGGACAGAAATATCAAAAGGACATTCCCCAATCCCAAATCATACCTAAGCAATCACAATCATAATTCAGTCATATCATCCACGACAAATATCACATCATATGAAAGAGTATAATAAGACAAGATTAAATAAATAAGGAAACATACATCAGTAAGTATTCATACATAATCAAGTACATAAAGTAAATAAGGAAATAAGATCCTAATGTACTTGCAGCATTCATATCATAATAGAAACTAACATAATAGTAGCAAATCTAAGTAGTTCCCAAATTAGAAACTAAATCTATGCAAATCTATGTTAATATGGTAACAACTTTCCTTACCTTAAATAGATCCGAGAATATTCCGGACGAACAAGAGGATGAATCCAAAGTTAGCAAATAATCCCTAAAATAGCATCACACAATTATTAGGAAGTAGTCCTAAAAGAATAAGCATGATTCGAATCAAATCGGACGAAGAAAACAGATTCTACTGTTGCGGGTTGATTGGCTGGGTAGCATTGGCCAGTCGACCCAGGCAGTCTGCCCAAGGGCAAATCCGAAAGTAAAAAGGGAATCTTGATCCGAAACCTATGCTACACAAACCGGAATGCGACGAAACTTGGAGGGATTGTCTAACACAGTAGTCAAAGCCTAGAAAGCATAATTTAGACATCAAACCACCATTAAAACATTACTTCCTAATTTAGAACCATAGTTTCTATTTTGGTAAAAATCATAGTTTTCATTGGAAACATGCTATGAATGAAAGAGATGAACTAGAGATGATTAGATCTCATTCTAGTACATGAACACAGTAGATCAGAGGTATGAATAATCATAGAGAAGCATCTATAACCCTAGAATGAATCAAAATAGGAAATATTATCATAGTTTAAGAAGAAATTATAAGAATCATGTTAAGAATGAATGTGATGATCATAGTACAAGAGAATGAAAAGAGATTGTAAAGATATGACTACATGGTTGCAGCATCTTCATCATAATCTCAGTTCAGAGATGAGAGTGATCATAGAAAGAATAAATCATTAACATAAAAGATAGATTACTAACCTTTAATTGAAGAACAAGTGAGAGAGTTTGTAAGATTGCAAGATTAGGTCTTCTTCTTCACTCTTGGAGGCTTGGAGATGGTTTCCCTTCGTTCTCTAGGTGTTATGGAGGCTAGGAATACTAAAATCACGAAGTCATGGGGTATATATAGCAAGATTCTCAAAACAGAAGATTTTGTTCGAGTTCAGCAACTCTGGGTCGATTGGCTGGGTAGCATTGGGCAGTCGACCCAAGCACTCGACCCAGGCTAACAGCAAAGCCAAAAATAGGGATTCGAGGGTCTTCCACTACTCGGAATCAAACGAAACTTTGAACACATATTCTATAACATACCTAGCATGGGAAAATGGCTTTAAATCATATCCCACCAAGCTCTAAGGTCATCAACTAATCTTCTCTTCATCAAGGTGCAGTCTCTTCTCTATATCCAACACTGATTTCAAGTATGGGGCATCATCTTCAATCTCCATAGGTTCGGAGTCGAACACTATATCATCTACCAATATGGCCCATAGTTGACTTTCACTTCTACTTCGGGTCTTCGGACCTACAATCAAAGAGTATCTGGGTTAAGGTTAGGGCCGGGTTTCACACTTATTGGTTCCATGTTGAACCAACTAGGTTGATATCCTTTTGGTCTTTGAAATCTTGGACCACAAATATCAAATGGTTCTTGGACTTGAGGTTTTTGTCTCCTTGGTCCATTGATGTTTTGACTTCTTTGTCCATTTATCTTGTTTGTATTTTTAAAGAGGTTTTCACTTCTTCTAGATTTTTTATTGTGTGGTATATGTGGCATAAATGGAGGTTGAGGGATATGCTCATAGGGTGCAAAATAGGGATATGGCCAATTATAACCAAACATCATTTGATTTTGGTTTGGCCAAAATTGATGATGTTGGCTTTGGACATTTTGGTCATTTTGGAATTTTTGCTGCCTATGGTCATAGTTGTTTTGATTTCTACCATTTCTTCTTGAATAATCTTGATTATTCTTTGGTCCATTCTTTTGATTTCCATTTTCCCTTTTTCTTTGGGAGTAGTAATTTTTCTTTTCAATCTTTCCTTTGATTGTTTGAGGTTGAGTCTTGTTCCCACCTTGAATGTTTCCTTGAGCATTTTTGGGTGTTGGTAAGGAGTTCTTACTGGATGTCCCTTTTTCAAATCGAACTTCTTTCCCTTTTCTAGGAGTTAAAAAGTTTCACTATTGAATCCTAGTCATTCTTTGTCTTGTGGATTCTTTTTGGGGGTTCCTAGAAGACTATCTAAGTTCTTTTGACCATTTATGAATTTCACAAGAGAATTGTTTAAGTCTACATTTTCTCGTTCTATTTTCTCAATATGTTCCCATAATTCAATTACGGTGTTATTGAGATAATGTACTTCTCCTATAAGACCATCTAGATCCTCTTACTCACTTGTGGATTTCACACTATTTTTGTTTAGGTCATTATTTTCTTTTTCTATTCTCTTAATGTACTCTCATAAGTCACTTACTGTGTTATTTAGAGATAGTACTTCTTTTTCTAAGATTTTGTTTTTCTTTTCAATTTTCTTGCTGAAATTGTATAGAGTTTCAAAACCGCTAGCTAAGTCTTCTTCATCAATGTTATCTATATCATTTTCAACATGCATAGAATCAAGACTATCATATATGGAATTTACCTCATGATCTTGTTTTTCATGTGAACTAGCCATCAAGGCTAAGTTGATCTTTTCTTCATCGGACTCTTCACTTTCTTCTTCATCATCACTTGTAGTGTAGATTATTTCGGCTTTGTGCGCCTTCTTTTTCCCTTTGGTAGGACATTCGTTCTTGAAATGTCCTGGTTTTCTACACTCAAAGTAAATAACTTCTTGACTGTTAGTAGATGGAGTTTTACCTTTTGATGAGTTTTTACCTTTGAATTCTTTTGACCCTTGTCCTTTGGATGGAAACCTTTCTTTCCTTCCTTTTAGAAATTTTTTGAACTTTCTTGTGATAAGGGCAATATCACTGTCGGAGTCATTTTTTCTTCATCGCTTTCATCATCTTTGATGGAGCTTTTAAGAGTGATGGATTTCTTCTTTTGTTCTTTTGAATGGCTTTCTTCATACTTCTTGTCTTTTTCAAGTTCTGCCTCATGTACAAGTAGAGATCCCATGAGCTCATCAAGTGTGATATGTTCTAGATTTCCTACTTCTTGAATTGTTGTTTTCTTGGGTCTCCCAGATGGTGGAAGAGCTCCTAGGTATCTTCTTGTCACATCTTCATTTGCAAATTTCTTGCCAAGGCTATGCAACTTATTTATAATGTTAGAAAACCTAGTAAACAAATAAGTTATATCCTCATTATCTAACATTTTGATGTTTTCATATTGAAGCATATAAACATCCAAATTTATCTTTTTTATTTGATTTGTTCCTTCATATGTAACTGATGCGTCCAAAATATGCTCAGCCCTTAGATCTCCTCGTGATGACCTGCAAAACTAAAGCGTCAGATGTGGCCCGACCGCGGGGGTCGGGAGTCCACCTCCGAAGGCTAAGTCAGTTGATGAACTTAATCACAAACGGCTCTGCTAGAAGCACAGAGCTAAGGAATAAAGAACTGGGAAAGGTGATCTAGATCGTAAGCCTCTGATAGTTTACGTCCATCAGTATGTATTTGAATCTGAGTCTGAGTCTCAATCTCCGTCTCCCTCCGTCCCCGTCTCTCACCTCAGTGAGGTTTATATAGAGTGTACCTTCGAATCTCCTTCGTTGGATGCACTTGAGCCTTCTTCGGGTAGTCGTTGGATTTTAACAGTTAGATTCGTTGAGCAATAGACTTCTACTAGTTTGGACTAGTAGAGGACTCCTCAGATAACCTTTAGGTTATGCGATGATTATCCCTTCGATAATGATTAGCTGCAGCCGTCAATTTGAGTCTGCCAACGTTAGGGTAATTAACCTAATTCATAAGTTGAATTAGGGCATGCTTGTAGCTGAATAAGTTTTCTTCCTCAGCAAGCCATCTTTTGGATCCGGTTCGCTCGGGAGCGAGTCGATTCCCTCTGTCTCGACCGGGGTTGAGGGTCGAACCAGGTATGAACCCGGTCCGATCATATTTCCTCCATATCACGAGTGCCCCAGACCAAGCGTCGGTCAATCCCGAGGGCTTGGTTTTTAACTGGGTTCTTCGTCAGGCAATAGTCTCTGCGTGTTCCATTAAATGTCATATCACATTTAATGCGGTGGTCACTTTTCCTCGAGCGTTCTGAGGGTAAGGCCATGTGTCTCCTTGCAGTCAATCTGTCATGGCTCACGTAATCAAAGCGACGGTTTCCGAACGCCTGTTTCAGATTCGTGAGTTCAAACTTTCAAAACGTCTTCTAATCTCGAACGTTGATTTTGAATCAATCTCGATCGTTCAGATTCCCGAACACTCGTGCAGGTGCTTTTAAAAGCAGTTCATTGTCTTCGTAGGTTTCATTCTTCCTATCCGGAATTTGAACCTTTGTCGTCTGCTTCGCGCCTTCCTGCTCTCAAGCTTTTGCCTCACTGAATCAGTAAGTTTACTGGTCTTTTTCTTTTTGTACCTTACTGAAACAAGTAATGGCGGATAATAGGGTTTCTCTGGTATCCGGTGTTAGTAATAGTAGTGGTAATGAAGCTTTTGCTTCTCCTCCTTCCGAACAGTCGGATAGTGATAACAAAACCCTAACTGTCCTCTGGCGCGAGTTTGTTGAAGTTTCTCAAAAAGGTTTAGAGAGAAAAACCGAAACTCCTTCTGTCCTCCCCGAGTCTGGATCTTCCAAGACTTTTAGGGTAACTGCCGAGTCTTCTAGGCAGCCTCAAACTTCCAGGTCCAATGGCGGACCTAGCTCTATTCCCTCCATTTACAAGGAGGAAACCCTTCTTTCAGCCATCAAAGATTTTGATTTTCCTTCCTCTTATCAGGTTAGGGCTCCCCATCCTGATGAGAGGGTTGATTCAACCCTTTCGGGTGAATTTTCTCTGTACATAGATGCACTGGAAAGTGGGGTTCGCTTTCCCTTTTTTAATCCTTTGTTCTCCGCAATTCTGAATCATTGGGACATTTGTCCCGGGATGCTCCTTCCCAATAGCTGGCGTCTCATCGTCGGCTTCTTGGGTTTGTGTTTTGAACTTGGCATTACGCCATCTCTTTCTCTCTTTGTGCATTTTCATGTTCTTTCTATCTCCCATCCTCCCGGTTGGGTTTTTCTGTCCAAACGTAATAAGGCTGAACTTGATTTGAGGGGTAGCATCGTTGCCAAAGGAACTTGCCCTTCTAACCACAAAAGATGGCGCAAACGATACTTTTTCTGTCGAGCGCCTCCATCGGATCTTAACTTCCTGACCGCCTAGAGGCGGTGTACTTCTTCTTCCGAGAATAACCGAGGCGGCCGTCAGGAAGATCAAATCCATTCCATGGTATCAAGAGATACATGGACTTGAGGTGGAGTATAACTCCATTCTTCAGTACTGGGGCTTGGCTCATTGTGAGCTTCTAACCATCATCTTTTAATTTTACTGAAGTGATACGTCTTCAATTTTGGCTTTTGCTCTTCTTTGTAGTGCCTCCAAGAATGAACCCCGAGAACCTGCGAGTGAAGGCCGCTAGGGCCGTTGCGACAGCCGAGCAACGATCGCCTAGAGCCTTGACCGTTGATCAAGAGGCTTCTGTTCCCTCTCCCGACCCTTTTATAGGGGTATCAGGAATATCAGGCTTGTGGCTGATGCTTCGGGTAAAGGGAAGAAGCCAATGGTGGAGAGGTCTAATGTCTCCTCCTCCGCCCGAATAAAAAGGAGGCATGATACAGTTGATGCTTCCTCCCACAAAAAATCCAAAAATTCTCCGGATTGTGAGGAGGTCTTCACCCCTCAGTGGACCCTGAAGTTGACTGACAGGGTGACTCAAGACCCTGAGAAAGCTGCAGAGTGGAGCTCCCTCAGTCTTGTTCCTTCTGATCGCCAGGAATTTGAAACCTTGGATGGCGTGCCCTTGTTAGTCAATCCACAAGGTACCGGTCTTCTTGCTTACTTATTTTTTCACAATTTCTTATGACTTCTTCTGATAATTTTCGCCTTCCCAGGAATGATGTGTTGAGCTTCTATCAACACATGGAAGCATTGATCTGGGTTGGCCGCAATAGCTCCTTGCTGCAAACCTGTGAAGAGAATTTGGCCAAAGCCAATTCTGAGATAGACCGGCTGACTGCAGCTGCTGAGGAGCTGCAAAGAAAGCATGAGGAAGAAGTGATCTCCCTCAAAGAGGCCCTTGATTCTTCAAAGGCTCGTGCTGCCGCTGCCGAGCGCGAGGCAAGGAAGCAAAAAGAAGCTGCCACGTTGTTCGGTGACAGGCTTGAAATTAAATGTATAGAGAACAAAGAATATCTGAAGTGGGCGGTCCCTAGCAAGCCCGAGCACATCAAGCCAGAGCTTCGGAAGGAGTGTGTTCGGAAGTACCTGAACAGTGTACCTTTCTCCGAACTGCTAGGTGTCTACAACATCCAAGCTTATCGCTTGGGGCAGAATGACGTTTGGGAGCGAATTCTTGCATCAATCCCTTCCTTCGATACTACTCCCTTTCGTGAGGTGTGCCATAAAGAGGTCTTGGGAAATTAGGCATGGATCTCCCAGACTGGGCTCGGGAAGAAAATGATCCTTTCCCAGCTGACCCACAATATGAGGCATATCTGGTTGACGAGCCGGCACTTCCAGAGGAGAAGTCACAAGCCGAGACACAAGCTTCTGCTAAAGAGGACTCTGACAATGTTGTTCTTGAGGAAGGCTCTTCTCAGGATCCTGAGAAAAGTCCTCCCGACCAGGGCTCCTCGGCCAATAATGAAGAAGAGGCTTAGGGAGCTATCTCTTTTCTTTTCTTTTTTTGTAAAGGTTGACCTCCTTGCTAATGAATAGACACTTCTTTTTCATGTTGGCCTTACCATTTCCTCGTCTCCCGCTGAAATCTTGTCTTGAATAAAATATAAATGATAAAACTTATCACTTAACTTCATATTCCTCGATGAATAATAATCTTGTAGAGATATTATAAAGATTCGTTTTGGAAAGATGCATTAATCTTCCCCATTCCTTCATTTATTGCAAAGTCCACACGTTTCCCTTCTAGTATCCGCGAAGTCCAAACGTTTCCTTGCTTTGGTATACCATTCACTGTTTCCAATGAATCGGTAATACATCCATTATCACAATGGCAGTGCGACGATTGTAGGTATCCCTGCATCGGGTGCTTGCCTCCACATGTTTCCATGTGGCCTCTATTTGCAAAATAAAATAACCGCAAGTGCACAGTATCGTGTAGCTAACGGGTCGATCTCAGGGAGATATGCCACCTAGAATTCAACTTCTTAATAGTAATGCGAGAGTGGAATGATTCAATTTTTGTTAACTAATTACTTAAACTAAACCAACGATCCTAATCCATACATCTAATGCAATCGAATTGAAACGAAAAAATAAAGCAAACATAACTAATGCATAAATAAAAGACAGGAAAAAAAATGCAAATGCAACACCACCCGTCACCAGAAACAGAGGCACGACTGTAGGCTTGCTCCGGTTATGTGGTCCGAGATAATGAATGAATAGGCAGAAAAGTAAATAACAAAGCAATAAAAGGAAAAGGAAGCCTTAACCAAAGAGAGGCACGACTGTAGGCATCTCTGATCAAGGATTCAGGGGAAGGGAGAACAGTAAATAATGCTGAAAGTAAATCCTAAATTAAGAATATTGAGGGGTAGATAGAAGCGGGAATGGAGGGGGGAGAGAAGACTATTGAAGAATCTTACTTACTTGCATCTTCCAAACAAAACTTGAATAAACGATTCGAATCTCAACCAACCCTAACAACCAGATCTAGAATAAACTAGATCTGCAATTGCTAGACCCAGAGAGAAAGCGAATCCTCAAACTTGAAACTTGAATTTGAACTTGAACTTGAAATTGCATTGATAAAACTGAAGGAATTACACTTGCATAAAAGAAAAATTACAAAACTTCAATCTTCCTAAACATTCAATCTAAAAACTAGAACTAGAGCCCAAAAATTAATCAAAGAACTAGAGAAAACTAGAGCAAACTAAAGAGAATAGAAAGTGCAAGACTAAAGTAAAACTAAAGAGAAAGTAAAGTGTAAAACTAAAGAGAAAATCAAGTGTGTTAGACCTAAGAGGGAAGTAATATTTATAGAAGAATGAGAATAATTTACAAACAAGGAAAAATAATGATAATAATAATAATAAGAGTAAAATAGAAAAAGAAAAAAAAACAAATAAAGAAGGAGCAAAAAAAATTCGTTAGAGAGAAAGAGGGAAAGAAAGAGAGAGAGAGAGAGAGAGAGAGAGAGAGAATAAGTGGAGAAATAAAATAAAATAAAATAACAACTTGCTTTTGAAGTTCACGTGGAGACAAGGTGGAAGAAAGAAAGAAAAAGTGGAAGAAGGAAAGAGAAAGAAAATAAAATAAAACAAAAAATATATATATATTGTTAACAAAAATATGGGTGGGTTGGTTATTAAGGAAATAAGAAAGTAAATAAAATAGAAAGTGGGAAGAAAGAGAAAAAACTAATTAGAGAAATAAATAAAATCTAACAAAATAAAATATTCTAAAAAAATAGAAAATCCTAGTCTTTGACTACTTGTGGGCCCCATACAATTCTCAATTACAATAAAGAAAAATAAAATAAAAATCCTAATCTAATTTTACAAGATATTCTGGAGTTGGCCCATAATTGCATCTCTAGCCCATCATGCTCCAAATCAGGCCCACTTTCGCACTTGAGAATTTTAACGGACCTCTTGACATGTAAAATCGCATGTTTCATACTCAAAACTCCAGATATTCGCTTAAGTCCTAAAAATTCATAAAATCTGCAAAAACAACGTAAAACCCAAGGTAGCTCCACACAAAGGGTTAAAAATGCATGTTTTATGCCCTAAGATTTCACACATAAATGTGCTCATCAGATTCCCCCACACTTAAACTAAGCTTGTCCTCAAGCAAAAAGAAAAGTACAAATGAAGGTAAAAAAAACTAATGCAACAAAATAAACCCTAACTCAGTTTCGTAGGAATCACGGTTACACTTAGCATGTGTAACAAGCCTTTAAACCACTAGGTTACCCCTAGAGGACGAGTTTTGTCTCGTGGATGTTTGCAGAGAATATACATCCAAAATTCCAATTCAGCTCAAAATAAAACATTGCAAATTTCAACTCTAAGAATTGGTAAGTACTTATACAGAATCAATAGCTATGACAACTTTCCTCACCATTGATTTAAGAACCCCCACACTTGAACTTTATTACCCCATATCGATTATTGAGACTAAGCATATATCTCAATCAAAGACTCACCTTATATCTTTCAAGTACACCTCTCCTTTAAGCAAAACCACTAATAGAGTAAGAGGACCAAGCACTAAGGTTTTGAAGTATTTTTTTGACCAAACATTTCTACCAAGGCATTGATGACACTTGCATTTATTTCTCTTTTTTTTTTTTTTCTTCTTTCTTTTGAGTAGTGAACTCTACTTTACTCCACTACGGTTGGCTTGAATAACATGGTGGAGCAAACACCAGAAACCCAAGTTAATTTGTAGCTTTGCTTTGCATATGCCCACATAGACAGTGATACGAGAGTTCTTTTCAATAATATCATTCCTAAGAGTTTCGACCAAGTCACCTCGATTCCTGAGTCGGAGTGCCCTGTCTAGTTCCAAGAAATTCAACTTTTACTTTCTACTCTTTTTTTTTTCTTTTCTTTTCACTTCTTTTTGAACTTTTGTCATGCCATACAAAAAAAATTGATCTCAACCTCTAGCCAAAGAACAAGGACCCACAAAACCTATAGATGGTCCAACGCCTCAAGTTAAGGGCCTCTTATTTTTCTAAGGAAATTCTCATCTCAACATACATACAAGTTACCTTCCTCTCAATAGGGTTTTTATGTGTTCACAATGGGTACCAAAATCACTCTCATTTCACACATCATAGCAATTGAAATAGTATGTACACTAACCAAAAGCCAAAGTTAAAATTCACAAAGAAGGTATTCCCCCACACTTAAGTAATGCAATGTCCTCAATGCATGCATGAAAAGATAAACAAGGACAAGGCAAAAGAGGGGTATACCTTTCAATCAAAATGTTCTTATCATTGGAAGCTTTAGCCTTATCTTCAATATCAATGTATGATGGGGAAGACACTCCAAATAAGAAAAACCATGAATAGAAAAGTCATCCCTAAAGACTTTAAGAAAAATCTTCACAATGTCAGACAAAATACGCATCATACGCTGAGGTTTTCTAAAATATTTGGCATCCTTCATAAGATGAATATGAGATTGTTGGAAGGAAGAACTTAGACCTTTGATAGTAGTAAGAGACCAACTCCACGCTTCTCTATTAGCATGCAACAATGTGATAAGCTCTTCTGCTTTGTCAGAAGTTAAATCAGAGACAACAATGACAGGAAGAGAACTATCTTGTCCTAAGAAAGCAAACTGCAAATTAGAAAGCAACTCTTTCAATTCTAGCTTGGGAGGTTCAATTATTGAGGGTTTAGGAATGGAGATAGAGATGGATGGGGGTTTAATAGGCTCCAAAGATATGTGAAAACTTGAGACTTCAGAAAAGAAGGTTTCACTATCATCTTCCAACATATCCATACATTTTTGAAATTCCTGATCAAAATCAATCTCAAAGTTTGTAATCAAATCATTAGAAAAATCCAAAGACTCTTCAAGCATATTGATTTCTTCCTCAATTTGTGGTTGTTTTCCTATCCTGAACATATTAAACTCCACAGTTCGATTTCCAAAAGACAACCGTAAGAGGCCATTTCGACAATTGATTAAAGCATTACTAGTAGCCAAAAACGGTCTTCCTAGAATTATTGGGATTTCATCTTTGATTGAAAAAGGTTTAGTATCTAACACAATGAAATCAACTGGAAAAATAAATTCTCCCACCTTTAATAAAACATCTTCAACCATCCCTTTAGGAATCTTAATTGACCTATCCGCCAACTGAAGAGTAGTTTTAGTTGCTTTTAATTCTCCCAATCCTAGTTGCTTATAAACATGGTAAGGCAAAAGATTCACACTTGCACCAAGATCAAGTAAAGCATGTTCAATGTGTGTATTGCCTATGACACAAGCTATGGTGGGGCTCCCTGGATCGTTATACTTGGCTGCTACAGGTTGAGTAATTATGGAACTGATGTTACCTGCCAAGAACGCCTTTTTGGGAACGCTATTGATTCTTTTATGAGTGCATAGATCTTTCAACACTTTCGCATAAGCGGGGATCTGGGATATGGCATCTAAAAGAGGGATGTTCACTTCTACCTTTTTGAAGACATCAAAAATTTTCTCCATAGTTGCAGTCTTCTTCTTATTAACTAGACGGCTGGGAAAAGGGGCCTTAGGAACATAACTCTCAGTTGAAATTTGCTCTTTTCTCATTGTTTCAACTAATGGTTCAACAAACTTAGGTATTGCTACAGTAGTTGGCTCATCTTCAACTTCTATGGGCTTCTCAGACAAACCCTCTTTATGAGGTACTTGAACATTCTCCTCATCACAGTGGTCACTACTCTTGCTCTTTTCATTAATATGTGACTCACCTGTTAAATACCCTTTCCCACTTCGCAATGCAGACACATAACTTATTGAAGCTAAAGAAGAAGGGGAGGATTCAACTTGGTTGACTTGATTTGGTAAATTTGATGGTCTTTGTTGAATTTGAATCCTAGGATTTAACTCAGGTTGGCTAGGCATTTTACCCTTTTCTCGCTCAGACAAAGCACTTGCTGTAAAACCCAGCCCTAACCTTGACCCGGAAACCTTGTTATTTGTAGGTCCAGTGACCCGAAGTAAAGTAAGAAGTCAGCTTTGGGCCATCCCAGTGGAGGACTTGGTGTCTGGCTTTGAATCCATGAGAGTTGATGATGAAGTTCTATTTATGGAAACTGAATATTGATGGAGATCGGATTAGTTGATGGACTTGGAGTGCTCTCTATCATGGTTTGAAGGCATTTCTACCTATTAGGTAAGTCATTTGTTATGTGTGCAAAACCCCTTTAGGATTGGATTTGATCTGGGTCTTCAATTCCCTGTTTTGGAATTGCTGTCAGCATTGGTTGACTGATTGGTCGACTAGACCAGTCGACCAATCCACTTGACCAATGAGTGCTGTCTTTGGCAATTAGGTCTTGCTTGCTCTATTTAAGTCCAATCTCGAGTCTACTTCGTATTTGCTGCCTCCAAACTCTTTGGAACGAACCAAAGACCTCTGCAAGTCATCTCCCTTGCATCCTTGGTGATTTTCTTGACGGACCTTCGTCGAAACTCTTTCTTTTGCATCAAAAGGTATGTCTATACTCTCTTCTTCTCCTCCATCTCTGATTTTCTTTCCTTTTTGAGTTGAGATAGTAGAGGAGATGCTGCATTCTCTGTTGCAAACATCTCTGGACTTGTCTCTCATGATCATCCTAAGGATTAATGGCTAGAACAATGATCTTAACCATGATCATTGCAAGCTTTTGAAGGAATCATGATCAAACCATGATCGAGTCTTTGTTTAACTTCTGATTTGAATTCTGATCTTGGATCTTCTATATTGATCATGTTAGTAGTCAATTGCTGTGTTTTCTTTTCATGATCCATGATCTATCAATCTCTAGTTGTTCTCTTCTACCATACTATGTGTTCTTCATGATTCATGATAGTTACATATATGGTAGGTTTTGTTTCCTTATTTAGATTTATGCTTTTAAGCCTATTTCCTTGAAGATCTAAGTATGCTTTTCATGATACCTTTACCTGAAGCAATGATCCATCCTCCTATTGTTCTTGTCTTTGATTTCTACCTTGAATCTTCAAGATCCATGGTTGATCTAATTATGGTAACTTTTTGTTTCCTAATTTGGATCTTGATGGCTTGATTTGATTAGTGTTTTGAGGTCCCCTATATGTTAGGATACTATTGATGTAGTTTACCCCTTGATTAGTACCCTTTTGAACCACCAAATTTGGATTTCATATCTTAAAACTCTGTTTTTTTTTAGGCTACTGTCTGCATTGGTCGACTAATTGGTCGACTGGACCAGTCGACCAATCCACTCGACCAATGAGTACAGCAACTCCAGAATTGGTCTGTGTTGGATGTTTTGGTATCTTTTCTGTTAGGGATCCTTCCTAATATGTTGTATGCACTTGTTTAGGACCTTCTTCTCAAGTTTGCCAAGATCTTACTTGATTTCTTAGGATTCTTTGCGAGTTATAAAAGATAAGGATGGTTACTTCTTTAACAACATAAATTGCATATCTTAGTTTATATATTTGAATCTTGTTAATTTATTTCTTTAATTAGATTCTTATAATGTTATACTACTGTGGTACTATCTTGATATCAGTAGCGTTACTTATTCATATTGAATTGACTCATGTATGATTTACTTACCAATTATATACAAAGTGATTGTAATTATTGATTTCTTTCCATATATGAAGTTACCATATATGTGATGATATGAATTGATGCATGTGTATGCTTAAGTATGGTTTGGAAAGGAGAGGTGTCCTTTTGACACTTCTGTCCTTGGACTACTACGGGAATATTATGGGATGTTTCCGGAGATGCCCTCTGGACACCTTCCTAAACTGTTGGATGACATATCTAGGATTGTCTAGTAGTGTTTGGCTAGGATGTTTAGTTATGTCAGACCCTAATCGGAGGGGTATTGAGACCGAATGACCCGTGGTAGCAATGGGGATTCATGGGCGCTCAAGACCGGTAACCAACCCGTGAGAGGACAGGAATCACATTGTGGGGGCCGTTTATTGGTAGGGTTGCATATGGTTAGACTTGGGCTCACGGGCGCTCAAGACCGGTAACCAACCCGTGAGAGGACGTGAGAGCTTCCCGTTTACCATATGTGGATGATCAATAGGGTTGATGAGTCCGTAGTCAGGGACTATGAGGACTCTAGTGTGAAGGATACCGGAAAGGATCGTCAGGGATGAGGAATGGACGTATCTGGATCTGACTTGATGTAACTAAGTAGAAGACTCGCATTTGGCTAGGTTTTACCCTGACATGCGCCGGTACTTAGACCAATGGTGATGTGAGAGAGTGGTGACTTAACCCCCAGCCATGGAATGTCCCGAGGGATGCCGGACCCATTACCAACTGATGATGAGTGATTGAGACCTTCCTAAAGAAGTACGGTGCTATGACTTAAACCATGTCTGCCGATAGAGACCAGCATACATAGAGTTAGATTCATTCATTCATTGCTTGTCTCAGATCATATTGCATTTATGTTTGTTCTGAAATCCTGCTATTTATGTTATTATGGATTTTAACTGCCTTACTGAGTTTCTTTGAAACTCATTCCTTTATTGTACAATGTTTGTTAGACTATTCTGCAGGTACTGAATATTATGACGGTCCCTATGAAGAAGCGCAAGGCGATGAGGCATATCTTCAGGAAGGTGATTGCGGTTACAACAATTACACTGAAGATCCCGCGAGTGGTTATGCTCCGTACGATGCTTAGTCCGACCATGGAGTGGAAGCGTCCTTGTGCTGTTTATGAGATTTATACTTATAGGGATGTTGTCTATAAAGTGGAGAACAATTTAGTTACCCATTGTACTTGCTACTGGGATTAGATTTAGTCTAGTTTATTCTCTTTTAGAACTACTTTTCCGCTGGTTGTAGAGTGGGATTTCGCCTCACTTTACTTATCTAATTTAGACACTCTGATTATATCTAGTACTCTGATTTATATATGATTCATTCTTTCCTTATTGGATCTATGGTTTATCTTCTGCACTTTTATTATGATTGTTCATGATTATGTTATTGTTTATGTGGGAGGTTGATTACTCGATACCTGATCTTCGGGCTGTGGATCACACTCTCGGGTATGCCAGATAGGGTACCGGCTGGGAGGATGTGACACTTGCAAGAGTGGAAATTTGTCTTTCCATATTATGCATAGAAGTCATGAAGGTGCTGGAAAGTACTTCCATATTTTTCTCTAAGGTAGAGAGACGAGAAAACTCTGGATTATTACCTCTATTGAAACCAAGTGTTGATTGATTTTGTGCAGTGAGAGGCATATGAAGCACAACAGGTGGATTGACAGGCCTAGCTAGATTGGCATTTTGAAAATTTGGGGCTTGAGGGAACTAGACATTTTGATTATGAAAAAATTGTGTACTTTGTTTTTGAGGAGCACCAAATTGATTTTGTGTGGAATAATTGCTTAATCCATTTTGGTTTTTCCCTTGAGACCATGAAAAGTTAGGATGACTCTTCCACCCCGGATTGTACGTGTTACTGTACGGGTTTGGGAACATCGCACTAACATTTTCATGTTGGCCTCCAGAATAGCTAGGGCATTCCTCAATTACATGTGTAGGAGACTGACACCATGCACATATAGCAACAGATTTGTCAACAAAAAGTGATTGATTTGGTTGTGGTGGTGTAGCTTTTACTACCAAAGTCTCTAGCTTTTTCAAAAGACTATCTATTTGTGCATCCTTATGAACTTGGCTATCAACAAAATATCCCCTACTAGTCCTTTCAAATTCTTGAGTTGACTCCCATTCTCTAGTTCTATCTGCTAGGTCTAAAAGAAATTCCCAAGCTTTGGAATCATCAGTGAACGATGTAAATCCTGTGGGGCACATAGATTCCAAAAGTTGCTTAGTTTGATAATCAATACTCTCATAAATTATTTGGCATAAATGCCACAATTCTAAACCATGGTGAGGGCATTCTTGGAAGAGGCTTTGGAACCTCTCCATTACCTTAGCAAAAGACTCATTGGGTTTTTTACGAAATTGAAGAATGTCATTTCTTATCTTATTCGTCTTGGAGAAAGGAAAGAATTTTTTCAAGAATAGGACAGTGAATTGTTCCCATGTGGTAATGCTATCCAAAGGTAGGCTATAAAGCCACTTTTTTTCTTGGTCCTTTAATGCAAAGGTAATAAACCGTAGTCTTACGGCATCATCAGTGAGTTGTTGTACTTGCATAAGAACACAAACCTCCTCAAACTCTCTAAGAAACAAATATGCATCTTGATCAGGCAACCCATGGAATTGGGGTAACATAGACAGATAATTAGGTATAAGTTCAAAGTTGTTACCCCTTACGTCAGGTAAACGTATACAGGAGGGTTGTGCAGACCGAGTTGGGTAAAATCTATCCCTAAGACTCTTAGGTGGAGATATGTCGCCCATGGTCAAAGTAGATATTCGAACAAGTCGATTGGTGGAATCACGAGTCCAAACAAGCATGCACTCGTTTTTTTTTTTTTTTTTTTTTTTTTAAATAAAGAAAACTAAAGAAGAAAATAAAATAAAATAAAACGGAAAACAAAAGGGAAAGTAATGGTTTTCCCCACCACAAAGATTAAAACAATGATTCCAAAGACGTAAGGTTGCCGTATAGCTGAGCGTTGTATAGGTTTGACAGCAAGGGAATCCGTATAGTCTTCGGAGCCACCTACAATCGAATCCTGGGGATTCTGCAGTAGAGTAGGGACTACTATACGTTTTTGTTTCTACTCAAGTTAAGAGTAATATCTTTGATTTTTTTTTTTTTAAACACTTCGATTTACCTAAGAATGAGAAAAATAAGATGAACAAATATCTCCCCGGCAACGGCGCCAAAAACTTGTTTGCAAAATAAAATAACCGCAAGCGCACAGTATCGTGTAGCTAACGGGTCGATCTCAGGGAGATATGCCACCTAGAATTCAACTTCTTAATAGTAATGCGAGAGTGGAATGATTCAATTTTTGTTAACTAATTACTTAAACTAAACCAATGATCCTAATCCATACATTTAATGCAATCGAATTGAAACGAAAAAATAAAGCAAACATAACTAGTGCATAAATAAAAGACAGGGAAAAAAAATGCAAATGCAACACCACCCGTCACCAGAAACAGAGGCACGACTCTAGGCTTGCTCCGGTTATGTGGTCCGAGATAATGAATGAATAGGCAGAAAGTAAATAACAAAGCAATAAAAGGAAAAGGAAGCCTTAACCAAAGAGAGGCACGATTGTAGGCATCTCTGATCAAGGATTCAGGGGAAGGGAGAACAGTAAATAATGCTGAAAGTAAATCCTAAATTAAGAATATTGAGGGGTAGATAGAAGCGGGAATGGAGGGGGGAGAGAAGACTATTGAAGAATCTTACTTACTTGCATCTTCCAAACAAAACTTGAATAAACGATTCGAATCTCAACCAACCCTAACAACCAGATCTAGAATAAACTAGATCTGCAATTGCTAGACCCAGAGAGAAAGCGAATCCTCAAACTTGAAACTTGAATTTGAACTTGAACTTGAAATTGCATTGATAAAACTAAAGGAATTACACTTGCATAAAAGAAAAATTACACAACTTCAATCTTCCTAAACATTCAATCTAAAAACTAGAACTGGAGCCCAAAAATTAATCAAAGAACTAGAGAAAACTAGAGCAAACTAAAGAGAATAGAAAGTGCAAGACTAAAGTAAAACTAAAGAGAAAGTAAAGTGTAAAACTAAAGAGAAAATCAAGTGTGTTAGACCTAAGAGGGAAGTAATATTTATAGAAGAATGAGAATAATTTACAAACAAGGAAAAATAATGATAATAATAATAATAAGAGTAAAATAGAAAAAGAAAAAAAAACAAATAAAGAAGGAGCAAAAAATATTCGTTAGAGAGAAAGAGAGAAAGAAAGAGAGAGAGAGAGAGAGAGAGAATAAGTGGAGAAATAAAATAAAATAAAATAAAAACTTGCTTTTGAAGTTCACGTGGAGACAAGGTGGAAGAAAGAAAGAAAAGTGGAAGAAGGAAAGAGAAAGAAAATAAAAGAAAAGAAAAAATATATATATTTTGTTAACAAAAATATGGGTGGGTTGGTTATTAAGGAAATAAGAAAGTAAATAAAATAGAAAGTGGGAAGAAAGAGAAAAAAATTAATTAGAGAAATAAATAAAATCTAACAAAATAAAATATTCTAAAAAAATAGAAAATCCTAGTCTTTGACTACTTGTGGGCCCCATACAATTCTCAATTACAATAAAGAAAAATAAAATAAAAATCCTAATCTAATTTTACAAGATATTCTGGAGTTGGCCCATAATTGCATCTCTAGCCCATCATGCTCCAAATCAGGCCCACTTTCGCACTTGAGAATTTGAACGGACCTCTTGACGTGTAAAATCCCATGTTTCATACTCAAAACTCCAGATATTCGCTTAAGTCCTAAAAATTCATAAAATCTGCAAAAACAACGTAAAACCCAAGGTAGCTCCACACAAAGTGTTAAAAATGCATGTTTTATGCCCTAAGATTTCACACATAAATGTGCTCATCAGCCTCCCTACGACCGTTGATCTTGCTTGTTACGGATTTCGAAGCGTCATTTCGATCTGGGCCATTGGTTGGCTTTTAGCTCTCAACCGTCGTCTTAATACCTGAGCCTATTTAAAGCCTTCGTGGGTACTCTCCATCTATCCTGCTATCTGCAAGTTAGATTTGCTAAAGCGACATTCCGTCCTCCTGCTTGCTTCCTTATTCCTCATACTCCAACAATAACTCTATCAACTTCTAAACAAGTAAGTTTTTTGATTACTCATCTCTTTCCCCCTTTCCCCCTGAGTAAACTGCACAGTAGTAGTACTTGGGGTTTAGTTAATCGGGTTTTTCATAGCTGATAGAGAACTAGGGTTTTCCCTCTTTTCTTTCGTCGTTGGATATCTGTACTGATACTTCTTTTCTGTTTATATAGTGACTCCCAAGATCAACCCGAACTTTATTAGAGCGAAATCTTGTAAGAAAATCGTTCCGTCGGCGGTGGTTGGGGCCAGTGAGGTGGTTTCAGCTACTGAATCCTCCAAGCGTAAGGCGACTGCTGTTGGTGAATCTTCAAGTCAAATTCCCACAGTTTCTATTGATGCCGCCCCTATGCCTCTTTTGCCCGAAGTGATCGCTCGTCTTTCCCAGGAAGATCTTGATCACTCCATTGTTGATGGCGCTGCTGACGCCCCTGCTGCAGAAACCGTTGGTGCACCCCCAAAGGAGACTCTTCGGGCATTTGAGGCAACTATGTTGGCGTCTGATGAAGGTGTGGTCCCAGCAGGTGCTGCTCCTATTTCCAATTCTAGTGCTTGTTTGGCATCCTCCTCTTCTCCTTTGGAGTTGGAGGATTTTGCCACCAGGAAGCGCCATCGGGTGACAAGTGATGCAGCCCATCCTTCTCTTGGTGTAGCTCATCCTTCTCATCCTTCGCCCGAATTAGTGTCAAACGAGTTTGACAGAGCGTTGGAATGGTGCACTGCTGCTCGAATGACTTCTGAAAGCGCAGTTCTTTCCAAACTTCTAGATGAAGTCTTTATGAAGTCACTGGTGATGTAAGTCTTTCTTCATTATCTTTTGATTCTGAATATTACTCTTCTGCTCCTTTTTAACTCCGAAGTTGTTTGCAGGAGTCTTACTGGTAACTTCCACAACCTAGTGGAAGCAGCCTCTAGGCTCAATAGGTTGAGCAATCAAGTTTCCAGGCTTCAGGAAATCTCTGAAGCTAAAGATGCTGAGATTGCTCGCCTTAGGAAACTAGCTTGGGAGGTTGCAGGAGAAAAAAATTCGGTGATCGATCATCTTCAGTCAGACTTGGATGATGTCAGGGAGAAGATCCGGCAACTGGAGTGAGGAGTTGGAAAGTCAGGAGCCAAAGGATCTGAAACGTTACCCCAAAGGCAAGCTGTCGTTCCTTTGCCCGAATCCCTTCCAACTGATGTTCGCAAAGCCTGCGTCTTCAAGTATTTACATAGTAAGCCCTTTGTTGATATGCTGAATGCTTATAACTTGCAAGCATACCGGGATGGTGAGAACGAAGTATGGGAATCAATATTAAGGAAGGATCCTCATTTTGATACGACTCCCTACAGTGTTGTTTGCCATCCTGAAGTATTTACCAAACTGGGCCTTCCTCCTCTTGACTGGACCAAAAATAAGATTGATCCTCCGCCTTCTGATCCAGATATTATGCATTATCTGGAAGATTCTCCTGTTTATTCTCCCTTGGAAGGATTCAATTATGACGAGCTCGCCTTGAATGCAAGTGAGGACCATACTTCTCCTGGACAAGCTGGACAAAGAGTATGAAATTGCGGAGGATTTTATACATACTGAAATGTTTTTTGTAATCCTCATTTCTCCTCTTCTTTTCCTTGCATCCATACCAATGTTTGACCCATGTGTTTGTTCTAGCAAAGTTGTGCCGATCTTGTATGACTTCTTAATGATCATCGATGATGACTTTCTTTTTGGACCGAAGATTGTATCCAGCTCTCGTAATATTATGTTTGATGTTGAGACCGGCCTCTTCTGGTCTTTTGAAGAAATAAGAAATTGACTTCATCTTGGACTTTGCTAGCCACTTGAATCGTTGTTGTACTAGGTCTTAGTTGTTTAGAACAATGCCTTTACTTAAAGATTTCTGGAGAAATACAATAAGTCTGAGAAGGAACTCACTCGGGTTTTAAACCGATGCCTTTACTTAAGGATTTCCGGAGAAATACAATAAGTCTGAGAAGGAACTCACTTGGGTTTTAAACCGATGCCTTTACTTAAGGATTTCCGGAGAAATACAATAAGTCTAAGAAGGAACTCACTCGGGTTTTAAACCGATGCCTTTACTTAAGGATTTTGGAAGAAATACAATAAGTCTGAGAAGGAACTCACTCGGGTTTTAAACCAATGCCTTTACTTAAGGATAATTTGAAAATTCAATAAGTCTTGAAGGAACTTACTCGGGTTTCAAACCGTCGCCTTGCGGAAGGAACTCACTCAGATTTTCATCCGATGCCTCAACTTAAGAAATTCCAAAAAAATTCCATAAGTGCTGAAGGACCCACACGGATTTTCATCCGATGCCTTATAGTTGGATCTTGTTCTTAAATGTGGTGTATGATGCCCCCCAATCAAAAGATAATTTGTTGAAAGCCAAAAATTGCATTGATTGAGTTGAAAATGTTTACATCACGAACAAAATTGAAATCATCATCAAGGATAAAACTTTTTGAGATGCCTGGCATTCCATGAACGATCCAACTCTTTCTGGGTGTTGATGTTCTTCAGTCTGTAAGCTCCTGAACCAACTGGTTTTACAACCATATAAGGTCCTTCCCAGGAAGGGTCCAATTTTCTTTGGTGACGTGGGTCGGAAGCTATGGTGTTTCTCAACACCAAATCTCCGGCTAAGTACCGACGATTCTTCACTCGAGTATTATAATGAGACGCTATCCTTCTTTGATAATGTTGAGTTCGTGCTATTGCCTTTGCCCGAACTTCCTCCAACAGATCAAGACTATCATGTAGTCCTTGCTCATTTGCTTTTTCCTCGAACTCTCGATCCCGTAATGTCCCCGCCATTATCTCCACTGGTGCTAATGCTTCGGATCCATATGCCAACCTGAATGGAGTTTCTCATGTGGGTGTTCGAACCGTAGTTCTATAGGCCCACAGTACGTTATGAAGTTCTTCGACCCAAGAAGCCTTGTCAGCTTCGAGTCTTCTCTTTATTCCTTCCAGTAGCGTTCAGTTAGTAACATCTATTTGTCCATTGCTCTGGGGGTATGCCACTGAGGACATACAATGCTCGATCATATACGTTCCGCAAAATTGCTCAAACTGCGGATAGTCGAACTGAGTACCATGGTCAATGACGATAATCTTTGGAATCCCAAAGCGATATATGATTGACTCAATCACAAATTTCTCCACTTTTTTCTCAGTAATTGCTGCCAGGGCACTGGCTTCAACCCATTTCGTGAAGTAATCAATTGCTACTATCAGATATTCCCGTCCGCTTGACGCCTTGGTGAATTTGGCCATGCTATCAATTCCCCACATCGCAAAGGGAATAGGATCTAGAATTGAAGTCATGGTTTCCGCCGGGCGCTTCGATACTGTAGCATGAATTTGACAGTTGCCACATCGACGAACATATTCCATAGCAGCCTCTTGGATCGTAGGCCAATATAACCCAAGTCTTAGAATTTTGTGGGCCAGGGCCCGTCCACCCATGTAAGCCCCACAAATTCCTTCATGAACCTCAGCCAAAGCTGACTTTGCTCCTTCGGGGCCTATACATCTCATAAGGGGTCCAAAATAAGATCTTTTGTATAGTCTCCCATTCTGAATGACAAATCTCGCCGATCGTATCTTGATCAACCTTGCCTCTTTCGGATCCTCAGGTAATTTGTCATCTCTTAGATACTCAATTATCGGATCCATCCAGCAATGCTCTGCTTCAATATAAGAAATTTCTTTCTCATGATAACTTGGAAATGTTATCTCTTCAATATAGACCGAAGGGTCTAGATTCTTTTCTTCGGCATTGGCTAGTCGGGATAGCTCATCTACCACTGAATTTTCATTCCTCGAAATCTGAGATATCTTCAAATTCCGAAATTGGTTTTGAAATGCCTGCACTATCTTTTGATATTTCTGCAAGTGTGGTTCTTTAATACCATACTCCCCCTGGACTTGGTTGACTATAAGTTGAGAGTCACTATAAATAGTAACATCTGCAACAAACAATGCTTTTGACAACCGAAGTCCAGCTATCAGAGCCTCATATTCTGCTTCATTATTACTTGCTTCAAATGCAAATCTCAAAGCATATCGAATAATAAATCCTGCTGGACTTTTCAATAGAATTCCAGCTCCTGCTCCATCTTTATTACTCGAACCATCCACATATACCTCCCAAGTGGTTGGTATAATGGGATCCTCAATGGTGGACTCCGCTGGTGCTGTAGTTTCTACTACAAAATTGGCTAGCGCCTGAGCCTTGATTGCCGTTCTGGGCTTAAAGCTCACTTGGAACTCGCTGAGTTCAACCGACCAGGACACCATCCTTCCAGATAAATCAGGTTTATTAAGAACTTACTGAGAGGAAAAGTTGTAAATACCTCAATTGGATGAGCTTCGAAAGTATGGCCTTAGCTGCCTGGCGGCCATCATGAGAGCCAGAGCCTGCTTCTCAATATGCGAATATCGTGTCTCCGCATCTAGCAATACGTGGCTCACATAGTAAATCGGCCACTGTTTTTTTATCTTTCTCACAAACAAGTACTGCACTGACCGCTGAAAGGGACGTCACTAGATATAGCTGTAATACTTCCCCCTTCTCTAGTCGGGACAAGATCGGCGGTTGTCCGAGTGCTTCTTTTAACTCCTCGAAAGCTTTCTGGCATTCTTCGGTCCATTTTGCCTCCTTGTTACCCCTCAAATCTTTGAGTGCCTTGAAGGATGGCAAACACTTTTCTCCAGACTTGGAGATGAATCGATTCAAAGCGGCAACTCTCCTTGTTAAACACTGCACATCACGAACAGTTTTGGGAGCCTCCATATCAATCAGAGCCTGTATTTTGGCAGGATTAGCCTCAATACCTCTCTGTGACACCATAAAGCCCAAAAATTTGCCCGAGGAAACTCCAAAGGCGCACTTTTTCTCGGATTCACTTCATTTGATATTTTTCCAAGATCGAGAATACCTCGGTCAAATCTGCAATATGATTTGCTTTTGTAAAGCTCTTCACTAGCATGTCGTCAGCATAAGCTTCAACATTCTTTCCTATCAGATCTTTAAAAATCTTGTTGATGGCCCTCTGATATGTTGCTCCTGCGTTCTTCAGGCCAAATGGCATGACTTTATAGTAGTAGCTTTCACGATCAGTCATGAAAGCCGTAAACTTCTCATCTTCCTTATTCATAAGGATCCGATTATATACCACGAGTAGGCATCCATGAAACTTAGAGTTTCATATCCTGCAGTCGCGTCTATCAAGAGGTCAATCCGAGGCAACGGATAGCAATCTTTAGGGCAAGCTTTGTTGAGATCTATGTAATCTGTACACATTCTCCACTTCCCATTCGCCTTTTTTACCATTTCCACGTTAGCTAACCAGGTTGGGCATTCAATTGGTTCTATGAAACCAGAATTCTTCAGTTTTCAACCTCGCCCCGAACGGCTTCATACTTTTCAATGGAGAAATTTCTCCTTTTCTGTATCACTGGTTTCACCTTCGAATCTATCCAGAGTTTATGCTCTGCGACATCCCGATCGATTCTTGGCATGTCTTCAGCAGACCATGCAAATATGTCTTTATTTTGTTGAAGAAATAACTTCAACTCATCTTTGAATTTCTCCAGCTGTTCAGACCCGATATACGTAATCTTCTTCTCATCCTTAGTACACAGCTGGATTTGCTCCAGCTTCTCCACTGGTTCGGGCCTTTGCATCTCTGCCTCTTCCCAATCGTCTTGAACTTCTATAGATAGGGCAGTCACCTTCCTCGGGCCCTCCTTGATCGTTCTGAACTAACCGAACGATCCCTTTTAGGAGCAGCCGCGCGTGGCTCACGTGGCTCCTCCCTCCTTCTGCTAACAAAATTGGACAAGTGTCCCTGAGATATTAATCTCTCAATATCTGCTTTCAGATGACGACAGTCATTTGTATAATGACCATAGTCCTTGTGGAATCGACAATATTTTTCTCGATCCTGCTGCTCCCCAGGCTTCAAAAGAATTTTAGGTGGCCACTTCAAAATATTTTTTCCTTTTGATGATATTTAGAATATCAGCCCGAGGAACATTCAATGGAGTATATTCACTTTTACTAGGAGACCTCTGGCGCCAAGCCTGAGATTTTCCAACCCGATCACGGACATTTTTCTTTGGCTTCTGCTTCTGCTCAGGAGCCTTCTGTTCCTTATTGGAGATTTTGTTATCTCCTTGGCGCACATCTAGGATCTCCATGACTTCGGCCTGCTTCTGGCATCTCTGTACCAACTCAACATAAGTTGCAGGCATATCCTGTAGTAATAACTTCAGGAGTTTCCGATTAGTGAGTCCAGTGAATAGAGCAGTTTTGGCTACTTGCTCATCCAAATTTTCTATCTCCATCGTTACTTTGTTAAATCTTTTCAGAAACTCTTTGATCGATTCGCTTTTTCCTTGTCTGACAGTAAACAAGGTTTCTTCCGTTTTCTTGACCTGTATCCCACTCTGGAATCGCCCTATGAATTTGTGCGCCAATTCATCAAAGTTTACGATCCTTCCAGAGGGGAGGTTAGAAAACCACTTTTGTGCTGCTCCGGTTAAAGATGAACCAAAAACCCTGCATAAAATTTCGTCAGAATTACCTGAAACTGCCATGGTCTGCTGATAATAGCCAATGTGGGCCATTGGATCTCCGGAGCCATCGAATGTAGAAAAGGTAGGCAAACGAAAGTTATGGGGAAACTGATATCCCGCAATTGGCTCGGCAAAGGGGGTCTTCCAAATGACTGAGTAAATATCCTCAGTCATCCTTCCTTTAGCCAACTGCCCTAACTTCTGATTGATGTTGCCAATTCCTGACCAATCTGGGTTGGGTGATCTTCAGCGATATGATCACGACCTCTATTAACACGATCATCACGTGCTATTCGATCATCACGAACAGCCCATCCTTCCCGAACATTCCGCTCGTCATGAACTGCTCGATCATCGGGACCAGTTCTTCTGGCAGTTGGTGAGTGAGTTCTCACCCCTGTGTCCAACCTTGTATTTGAATCGGTTGTACTTTCCTGCGGTCTATCGAACCGATCGTCCCGCCTAGGTTGATCGTTAATTCTCCTAGGTCCTCGGTCACCTTCACGAAAGTTCTGACCGATATTCCGGTCTTCGGCCAATCTTTGATCACGCGGTTGATCACGTGGTAACACGCGCCTCCCTGGATCACGATGGTCAGGTTCTTGTGGTAACACCACTCGTCTGGTGAGCATGCGGAGTGCTTGGCTCACCTCCAAGAGTTGAATCTTTACTTGATTCAATTGATCTTGGAATGTATCAGGAGGATTACGTCCTCCCTGACCACCATCTACTTCGATAGGATTTTGGCTTCCCTGAGGAACATCTGGATTATTCACTCCAGGGATCTGAACACCGGAATCGCGCTGTGCAGCGGCTGCTATAGCTACTGCCGATCTAGTCACCATGGCTTTACAAGTCGTTTCCCACAGACGGCGCCAAATGATGAGTCCAAAATCTGCTCAGCCCTTAGATCTCCTCGTGATGACCTGCAAAACTAAAGCGTCAGATGTGGCCCGACCGCGGGGGTCGAGAGTCCACCTCCGAAGGCTAAGTCAGTTGATGAACTTAATCACAAACGGCTCTGCTAGAAGCACAGAGCTAAGGAATAAAGAACTGGGAAAGGTGATCTAGATCGTAAGCCTCTGATAGTTTACGTCTATTAGTATGTATCTGAATCTGAGTCTGAGTCTCAATCTCCATCTCCCTCCGTCCCCGTCTCTCACCTCGTATGGCAGTGAGGTTTATATAGAGTGTACCTTCGAATCTCTTTCGTTGGATGCACTTGAGCCTTCTTCGGGTAGTCGTTGGATCTTAACAGTTAGATCCGTTGAGCAATAGACTTCTACTAGTTTGGACTAGTAGAGGACTCCTCAGATAACCTTTAGGTTATGCGATGATTATCCCTTTGATAATGATTAGCCGCAGCCGACAATTTGAGTCTGCCATCATTAGGGTAATTAACCTAATTCATAAGTTGAATTAGGGCGTGCTTGTAGCTGAATAAGTTTTCTTCCTCAGCAAGCCATCTTCGGATCCGGTTCGCTTCTGGAGCGAGTCGATTCCCTCTGTCTCGATTGGGGTCAAGGGTCGAACCAGGTATGAACCCGGTCCGATTATATTTCCTCCATATCAATAACTATTAATTTATCATAAACTTCTTTTGCATTCTTGCAAGTACCACATCTATTGTAGACCTTCTCACTCAAGGCACATTGTAGGAACATTTTAGCCTTGCGGTTTGCTTGAGATTTTATTTTGTCAATTCCATCCCATTCAGTCCTTGGTTCTGGAATTTTGTTACCATCTTTATCAAGTTTGGTAATCTCGTTTGGTCCATATGTAATTATGTCCCAAACATCTATATCAATAGCACATACAAAGTCTTCAAATCTATTCTTCCAATAACCAAACCCTTCTCCATCAAAATATGGAGGCCTAAAGGTATTTAAACCTTCGGGTCTTGAGGAGAATTGGTTGGATAATGATGCCATGATCTTTTACTCTTTTTGAGATTGATTTTAATCTCAATTTGAGCTCCCACTTTGATACCAATTGTTGGTGCAACCTAGAAGGGGGGTGATTAGGTTGTACCTCGTGGTTTATACTAAATTCTCGGTTTGATTGCAATTTCAAAATGAATTGACGATTTAAAATAAAATCTAAGAAAAACAGCAATCACAACACAGAATTTATAGTGGTTCGACTCTACGAGTCTACGTCCACTCCTCTCTTAGCCTCAAGAGAGTTTTCCACTAATGAATCTTTTTCAATACAATGGGTAGATAGTCAGACCCTTACAATCTTTGTTCACAGGCAAGAGTACCCAAGTAATCTTTGTTCACGGACAAGAGCACCCAAACAACAAATTCTAATCAACCTAGACTAGAATTCAATAACCAATTCAAAATACAAGAAGTGTTAGATATTACCTAACAAAGAGAGTGACACTTTACCCCTTGTGTGTGATTGATGCAATGAATGAATGAATCAAGAACAACAAGCATCTATAGACTCATATTGCCTTCAATAACACCAAGCTTTGCTTCATTAAACTTGCTTATTAACTTTGGAATATCCCTCAAAGTTAAATGGAGTTGGGAGGACAGTAATGGTGATAAAACACCAAGGATTTGCTCTTTCACTTGTGAGTGAGTATGTGCTCAAATGGGGGTGGTTGGACTTTTATAGACCTCAATTTAATGCCCTCCCCATTTCCCAAACAAATATAAAATCTTAGCGAGATTTTATTCTAGACAGTCGTCCGTCTGCCCAGACGATCAGCCGTCTCAAAAGTACCCATTGAAATACAGTTGTTGAGAATATCCATTTAAAACTAGCCGTTATACTCAAGTCAAGGCCAAACGGTCAGCCGTCTGCCCAGACGGTCGTCCGTCTGGCTTGGACTAGCCCACATGGAATTCCATCTGCCAGAAGGAAATTCTGTCTGGCCTTATGTTTCTGAGAGAATCAGAAAACACATAATAGACAGTCGACCGTCTGCTCAGACGGTCGATCGTCTGAGCTCTGTTCTGCTGAACAACTTTGGGGCTGGGACATGGCTTGGGTTTTTGGAGTTTTTGGTCAACCCTAAGCATTGTACACCTTATTAACATATCCTAGGTCACTCTAGTAACATGAATTACATATGATTGATGCATTTACATTGATGTGTATGCGAGAGTGTCCTAAGCCCTAATTTAGTCTAAGTCTTGATCGTCGGCTTGATCTTTGACTTGATCGTCAGCTTGATCTTTGACTTGATCTTCGGCTTGATCTTGAGCAATGGTCTTGATACTCATCTTGACTTTGGTTCTTCGTCTAAAATGATTTGAGTTGAGCTGGACTCTCTAGTAATTCTTTGATCCGGTTATTTTTCAACGAGATTCACTGAAGTTGTGAGCTGGACAAAACACATCTACATGGAATCATTAGTAGAGTGTTTGTCATCATCAAAACTGATTGGAGGCCAATGTGGCAAATGCTGACATGGCATTTTCCAACATATTCAATTTCTTCTTCATGTATTCTTCATGTCCCGGACGAGGATGAAAGGGTTAATTCCAATCCTCCAAGGGAATTATCCCTTTACCTCGATTCCTTTAAGAGTGGGGTTCGGCTTCTGTTCTATTCCCCTGTTATTGCTGAAATTCTTAATCATTGGGGGATTTGTCCAGGTATGCTCCTTCAGAACAGTTGGAGGCATATCATTGGTTATCTGGGGCTCTGCCACATCTCGGGTTAGCCCCCTCCTTGGGCCTTTTTTGTCACTTTTATACTCTGAATAAGTCAAATCCTCCGGGATGGGTATTCTTCTCCAAATGTCAGAAGACTCAATTCAAATGGGAAGGAGGAATCCTCGCCGAAGGTACTTGTCCTTCCAATAACAAAGGATGATGAGAGAAATTTGTTTTCTGTAAGGTTCCTGAATCCAGTCCAAAATTCTCGATGACTTGGAGCACTCGGGATTCCTTCACCCAGATAAATCGCCCCTCTTCTCTTTCCGACCATGATGACAAAGCGGTTCGGACCATCAATGTGAAATCCAGCCCAAACCTAGCCAAGTCACCCTATCTGTTTTGGGTAAAGAAGGGTTAGTTTAAATGTTGACTTTAAAGTTGGACCGTGATTTCAGTTTTGTTTAATGTTGACTTTGAAGTTTGACCGTGATTTCAGTTTTACTATCTTTGAAAATCTTAGGAAGCCATGTCAGACCTTTCTCTTAGGGTTGATCCAATGTCCCAAAATGAGGGATGATGTCTTTGTGGGCCATCTCAGTAGAAGATATGGTGTTTGACCCAAAACCCATGGATATTGATGATGGTGTTTCCTTATGGAAACTTTAATTGATTTGGTGTTGAACTACTCATTGGTGAAGAGGAACTTGGTTGATGGACCTAAAGCTTAGTTGGACCTGGTTTGAAGACATCCCTCCATACTAGGTAAGTAGTATGATGCGTTGAAAGAAGCCCATCCAAAAATATTGAAGTTAGGCCCATTAAATCCCTATTTTTGAACAAGCTGTCTAGGCAGTGGCATTTTGGTAATTTTCTGTTTTGAAGGTTTTTAAAAGCTTTATTTCTTTTAATTTCGTGGTAAACAATCCCACTAGGTTTCTAACTCTCTAGAGAACGTGGAAAGGACCTTAGAACTTCCTCTTTGGCAACCAATTAATCAACAGGGTCAGTTTGGTCAGTTTGGTGAAATCCTAGTAATTCTTGGACTCTGTGCTATTTAAAGAGGGGGAACTCCATGTTTTTCAATCCCAATCTGTTCTAAACCTTTGGAGAACGTGGGAAGAGCCCTAGATCCTCTCCTTTGAAGCCAAGAAAGACCCTCAAACATCTGTTCAGATTTCTTCATCGGTTTCTCTTCTAAAAGGTTAGTATTCAATTCGTTTCTTCTTTAATTCATTCTTTCTTCTCTACTTCTGATATTCTGATTATGAGAAGGGTATTACACTGCTGTAATGACCTCTTCTCTAATTATTTTAGCCCTAGACTGAATTCCCCAATTCACTCTATGTTCTTGAAGCCATATGGCGATGATTCTTGAATTTGATTCCACCAACAATCTTGATGATACTTTCCCTGAATTCTACCTATCTTTATGATTGTGGGGAGGGTCTCATACTATTACCATGACCTTCCCTTGTGTCCTCATGATTGAGGAGTTGATCCTTGTTTTTCCTTGGACCAATTGACAACCCTTCTATTTTCTATTAATTCATTGGATCCTCCCCAAGACTTTCTTTATTATGATTTCTTTATCTTTAGTCCCTAGGGTGAATCTTTATTCTCCCTAGTCTTCCCATCGGATATTAGGATTTCTTTCCGTTGAATTTATTTACATTCTTTTCTCTCATTGGTACACCCTTCCTATTTCCATTCTTGATTTTGAAATATTAATGAGATGTTCCTTTATCTATCTTGGGTTGTTTTTTTTGTGAGAGTTTATTATGGGTAACTCTCATGGGAGGAACCAACTCTTATGAGAGGTAACCATATCTAAGACCCTAATGTTCTTTTATCTGTTGGAAACTTCCCAACACCATTTCAGATTGTGCATTCTTTGTTTCTCTTTTCCTAGGGTGAATCTTGATTACCCCTAGCCTTTCCATGAGAACCATCAGTATTGTTCTGAATCTGCGCACCGAAGAGGGGTGAATTAGTTGAAATACCTAATGAACTCCTGTGCTCAATCCAAATATATTTCCCGAAACTGGACTTCGTAATGAACTTCCAGGAGAAAACCTCACTCAATTTGACGCCATATAACCTTTCAAATCCCTATCCGAAGTTGCTGAACTATGTCTGTCAAATCCTGTTTGCGCATCAAAGAAGATGAGCTTAGTTGGTGGACCTAATGAACTCTAATTCTTGATCTAAAAGTATTTCTAGAAACTAGACTTCTTGATTGACTCGTAGAAGAAAACCTCACTCAATTTGACCCTGTATAGCCCTCCGAATCCCTGTTTGAACCTTGCTGTTCTGTTTGGTCGACTGATTGGTCTACTGGACCACTCGACCAAGCACTCGACCAAAGGGTTTGCCAAATCCGAGAATTTGTAATTTTTAGGGTTTTTCACTTCTATTTAAACCCTACTTCGAGTTTCTTAGTTACGGCAGCCTCCTAAACACTTTTTGAACGTGAGAAGACCTCTCCGAAACTCTCTCTGGTGATTTCGAAGATTCCTCTGCAGATCTGAAGCCTCTCTTCTCTGTTCTTACAATTCAAGGTTAGTATCTCTTCTGAATTATTAATTTTCTTTTCTTGATCTTGTTCTTGATTGAGATCAGGAAGTTGATGCTGCATCCTTGCAACCATCCCTTCGTGATCTCCTTCGTTTCTTTGAGATCTATGATCATCATCATGATCTCAACCCTAGCCGAAGATTTTCTTGAAACCCTAACCCTAGTATGATCTTCTGGAAACTCTTGTTAACTTCCCATGCGAGGGAAACTTCATGGGCAATGTTTCTATTAACCTAAATTAGGTTTCCTATGATTTTCTTGTTGCTTTTGGCCAATTATTTAATTTTCTTTCATTCTGTGATCTCAACCTTTTTATGGGAACCATAAGGTTGAAACCCTAATTTCTTGGGTTAGATCAAGAACCCAAATTTTCCCCATGACTTGATGTTTTTATCTTACTATATGATCCTAATATACCTTAGGAAGTTCCCCTTCAAATTTCGGATCATTCCGACTTCAAACGAAGAAGTTATGGCCAAAACAGTTTTCACTAATCCGTACTGACTTGCTTGGTCGACTGCTTGGTTGATGGGCCAAGTTTACCAAGCACTCGACCAAAGGAGTCAGTAGCTTCATTTTTTGCCCGAATTGATTCGTTTGCTCTCTGATCTTTTAGGCATCTTTCCTAATGTTGTATCTATGATTGTTAGGAGTCTATTTGCTAAGTTTGGAGTTGCTCTCTTTGGTTTTGGATCATATTCTTTGATAATCAGGTAAGGACAGTTAATTCCTTAACTACATAGATTGCTTGTTCTCTGGTTTCTACTTTGTGAAACTATGAGATTACTTACTGTTATTATAATTTAATTCTGATCTCTTACTGTGAGATCAGTAGCACTTGTTTATATTATCTTTTTCATTTTTCATGTTATATGAATTACCTATTATTGCCTAATCTGATTTTGCTTTTACATTCTCTTGTATATGATGAACTGTTGGTTGTATATGTTATGACTGATCTGAGAATGTGTTTGCTTAAGTTTGGTTTGGGATTGGGAAGTGTCCTTTTGACACTTCTGTCCTTGGACATCGGAGGGAATAGTATGGGATGTTCTCCGAAGATGCCCATCGACGCTTTCCCGAATCAATGGTTGTCATACCTAGGGCTGTCTAGCAGTGTTTGGCTAGGATATACCTCTGTTATATCATACCCAAATCGGAAGGCTATTGAGACTGAACGACCCGTGGTAGCAATGGGGATTCGTGGACGCTCAAGACCGGTAACCAATCCGTGAGAGGACATGGATCACATTGTGGATACTCGAAAGAGGCCATTTATTGGAGGGTTGCATATGGCTAGACTTGGGCTCATGGGTGCTCAAGACCGGTAACCAACCCGTGAGAGGACATGAGAGTTTCCCGTTTACCATATGTGGATAACCAATAGGGTTGATGAGTCCGTAGTCCGAGACTATTAGGACTCTAGTGGAAAGGATACTGGAAAGGATCGTCAGAGACGAGGAATGGAAGTATCTGGACCTGAGTTGATGTAACTGAGTAGATGACTTGCATTGGGCTAGGCTTTTCCCTGACATGCGCCAGTACTTATGCCAAATGGTTGTGAGAGAGTGTGTTGACTTAACCCCCTGCCATGGTTTGTCCTGAGGGATGAAGGACCCATTACCAACCGGCTGCCCAAGAATACCTTAAATGGGTGAGGGAGCCCAAGATATCTTATATGGTTGAGGGTGTGAGCGGACCTTCCCAAAGAAGTACGGTGCTATGACTTAAAGCATGTCTACCATAGAGACCAGCATACATAGAGTTTAGATGCATTCATACTTTATCTGTTCCATATTGCATTGCATCTTGTTATGTTTTGCCACATGTTATTTATGTTGTTATGGATTAACTTGCCTTACTGAGTTTCTTTCGAAACTCATTCCTTTTTGTACAATCTTTTGTTAGACTTATCTACAGGTTTGAATACTATGACGATACGTATGAGGAAGCACAAGGTGAAGAAGATGAAGACTGAAGGAGAAGAAGAGCTGACTGAAGATGTGGATTAGATTTCTCTTGTTTCTTCTAGACTTATCTTTTACTTTACTTGTATTAGCTTAGAGCTTTACTTAGATTTCGATCTACCTTCCGCATGTGTTTGTAGGGTATATTTCCACTATACTCTACAGTAATCTTTTGATTTGGTATCTTGTTATTCCGCACTCTGATATTCTATAGTGATCCTTCTGAGATATTTTCTTGACTTTTATTATAAATTACTTGAACATTATGATTTGTTCTTGCTTTTGATTATGTTATTGTGTGAAATGGATATGATCGTTCCTAAACTTGATCTTTAGGGCTGTGGATCACACTCTCGGGTATGCCAGTTAGGGTACCGGCTGGGAGGATGTGACAATCAAAACCATCTCTTGACGTTCGAAAATCCATGGATATGCCATGGAGTACGAAGCAATTCTCCGGTACTAGGGTTTGAGCTATGGTGAGCATCCAAAAGCTTTAATTTTTTTCATTTGTGTGTGTACTCCTTGTCCTTATAATGATCTTGATCTTCTGTTAACTTGCAGTGCCTCCTAAGTTTTACCGCAATGCTGTCAGAACATTGGCTCAACAGAGTTTGGCCGCTGCCGAGGAGAGAGTTCCCCGAAAGGGGAGAAAAGATGTTCTTGAGGGTGCTCCTTCCCCGAAGGGGGCTTCATCTGTTGCTGTCCCGAAAGGGGTAATTCCCCCGAAGGGGCTTTTGAGGACAAGGCAAGATCATGTTGCCAAAGGGAAAGAGCCGGTAGTGGTCGAAGAGTCCACCCATGGTGATGATGCTCTTATCAAGAGGAGAAGGGAATTGACCGATGATGCTGCTTGTAAGAGGAGAAAAGTTGATCAAGGGGAAACCTATGTTCCCAAGTGGAAGGTGAATCTTTGGGACCCAGTTCTTTTGGATACCGATGCTTCCATTGACTGGGCCGTTAATGCTCGAACTCCATGCGATCGGAAAGCCCTGCGAGATGTCCGACAATGAGTTGGTCAACTCTAACATCAGGTATATCCTGATTCTTTATTTTTCCTTTTGGCCGAACCTACTGTAGTTTGCTGACTTATCTTTGCATTGTTGATACAGGGTTCTTACTGAGAGTTTCCATCGCAAGATGGAAGCAAATATGAGGGTTGGCCGTCTTCGCGCAAAAGTCAAGCCTAGCGATGATATTGAGGAAAAGAGGCTAGGAAAAATTTCCCATCTGGAGGAGGAGAGAGACCGACTTCGTACTTCTACAAGGGAACTTATTGTTGCTAAGTCCCGAATGGAAGATATGAGAAAGGAGCTAGGAGAGATGAAAAGCAATGTCTTGGTCTCAGAGTTCAAAATTGAGAATCTCATTCGAGAGAAGCAAGAATTGAAAGAAAATCTAGAAGCTATTGCTTCTCCCCCAAAGATCTGAAGCCGAAGGTTTGGAAAGCCTGTGTCCAGAAATACTTGAACAGTGTTCCATTCGGTGAGTTGCTCAACCTATACAATCTGGTTGCTTATCGGGTGCGTGTCAATGATGTGTGGAAGAGTGTTCTGACAACCGATCCTTCCTTCCCAATCAAAGAACATAAGGACATAATCTATGAGGAGACTTTTGAAGAGTTGCACCAGCCTACTCCAAGTTGGGTTGCTGAGAAGAACAATCCGCCACCTGCTACTCCGACCAACCCGATTATAAACAAGTATCTGGATGATGAACCTCCAATGCCTGCCGACCAAGAAGTTGTGGCGGACAATGTTCAACCCAATGTCCAAAACCTCGAAGAACAAACTCCCGAAGTTGTCACTTACCAAGTTCCTCCTCACTCTTCTGTGAATTTGTAGATGCTTTTTTTTTTTTTTTTTTTTTTGGTAAGGGTAGACCCTCCCCTTCAGGTCGTTGATCTTAATGAAAATTCGCCTTCTGACTATGCTTGTTCTTATCGGCTTGTTCTTAAGCCAGAATCTTTTGAATTGATTTGTGTTGTAATCTTTACCTCTTTAGCCCCCCATTCAAAAGATCGCAGGATTCATAATGCGCTCCCAAACCATCTAGAATCATAATGAACCAAACGTACTTTTAACAGGTTCGGGCTGTTTTTTATCCAATGTCCTTTTTCCCGACTGCATTTTTGGTCTTTTGCTAAACCCCGTTCTAAAAGGCTTTCATGAGTAGTTTTTATTGGGAAATGTAAACGTCACATAGCTTTAAATGCTCTGAATGACGGTTCTTTTCTCAACCAGCCGTCTTCGTAACCAGCGCCGAAGTTGCCACGTGGGTGTATACGATCAGTTCAAAACATTTTTTTTCGATTTCGAAAAGTCGCTCAATCTTCACTGTTGATTTTTCTGTACTTGAACCATCGTTTCTTTTCCGCCCTTGATTCATTTGATACGAATCGTTTTGTCTCTTGGGAGATTCTATTTAAACTCTTCGTGTCACATCCTCCCAGCCGGTACCCTATCTGGCATACCCGAGAGTGTGATCCACAGCCCGAAGATCAGGTATCGAGTAATCAACCTCCCACATAAACAATAACATAATCATGAACAATCATAATAAAAGTGCAGAAGATAAACCATAGATCCAATAAGGAAAGAATGAATCATATATAAATCAGAGTACTAGATATAATCAGAGTGTCAAAAACAGATATGTAAAGTGAGGCAAAATCCCACTCTACAACCAGCGGAAAAGTAGCTCTAAAAGAGAATAAACTAGACTAAATCTAATCCCAGTAGCAAGTACAATGGGTAACTAAATTGTTCTCCACTTTATAGACAACATCCCTATAAGTATAAATCTCATAAACAGCACAAGGACGCTTCCACTCCATGGTCGGACTAAGCATCGTACGAAGCATAACCACTCGCGGGATCTTCAGTGTAATTGTTGTAACCGCAATCACCTTCCTGGAGATATGCCTCATCGCCTTGCACTTCTTCATAGGGACCGTCATAATATTCAGTACCTGCAGAATAGTCTAACAAACATTGTACAATAAAGGAATGAGTTTCAAAGAAACTCAGTAAGGCAGTTAAAATCCATAATAACATAAATGGCAGGATTTCAGAACAAACATAAATGCAATATGATCTAAGACAAGCAATGAATGAATGAATCTAACTCTATGTATGCTGGTCTCTATCGGCAGACATGCTTTAAGTCATAGCACCGTACTTCTTTAGGAAGGTCTCAATCACTCATCATCAGTTGGTAATGGGTCCGGCATCCCTCGGGACATTCCATGGCTGGGGGTTAAGTCACCACTCTCTCACATCACCATTGGTCTAAGTACCGGCGCATGTCAGGGTAAAACCTAGCCAAATGCAAGTCTTCTACTTAGTTACATCAAGTCAGATCCAGATACGTCCATTCCTCGTCCCTGACGATCCTTTCCGGTATCCTTCACACTAGAGTCCTCATAGTCCCTGACTACGGACTCATCAACCCTATTGATCATCCACATATGGTAAACGGGAAGCTCTCACGTCCTCTCACGGGTTGGTTACCGGTCTTGAGCGCCCGTGAGCCCAAGTCTAACCATATGCAACCCTACCAATAAATGGCCCCCACAATGTGATTCCTGTCCTCTCACGGGTTGGTTACCGGTCTTGAGCGCCCATGAATCCCCATTGCTACCACGGGTCGTTCGGTCTCAATACCCCTCCGATTAGGGTCTGACATAACAGGACATCCTAGCCAAACACTACTAGACAATCCTAGATATGTCATCCAACAGTTTAGGAAGGTGTCCAGAGGGCATCTCCGGAAACATCCCATAATATTCCCGTAGTAGTCCAAGGACAGAAGTGTCAAAAGGACACCTCTCCTTTCCAAACCATACTTAAGCATACACATGCATCAATTCATATCATCACATATATGGTAACTTCATATATGGAAAGAAATCAATAATTACAATCACTTTGTATATAATTGGTAAGTAAATCATACATGAGTCAATTCAATATGAATAAGTAACGCTACTGATATCAAAGTTATGCAACAGTAGTTGTTTGTGAATTTTAAAAGTAACCGCAAGCGCACGGTATCGTGTAGCTAACGGGTCGATCTCAAGGAGATATGCCACTTATAATTCAACTTCTTAATAGTAATGCGAGAGTGGAATGATTCAATTTTTTTGTTAACTAATTAACTAAATTAAATGATCCTAATCTATACGTCTAATGCAATCGAATTGAAACGAACAATAAATTAAACACAATCAATGCATAAATAAAAGACAGGAAAATGCAGATGCAACACCACCCGTCACCAGAAGCAGAGGCACGACTGTAGGCTTGCTCCGGTTATGTGGTCCGAGATTATGAATGAATAGGCAGAAAGTAAATAACAAAAAGTAAATAACAAAGCAATAAACAAAGCAATAAAAGGAAAGGAAATAACTAAAATGCAGATGCAACACCACCCGTCACAGAAGCAGAGGCACGACTGTAGGCTTGCTCCGGTTATGTGGTCCGAGATTATGAATGAATAGGCAGAACAATAAATAATGCTGAAAGTAAATCCTAAATTAAGAATATAGAGGGGTAGATAGAAGCGGGAATGGAGGGAGGAGAGAAGATTAATAAAGAAAAATTACTTACTTGCGAATTGAACAAATGATTCGAATCTCAACCAACCCTAACAACCAGATCTAGATCTAGAATGATCTAAATCTGCAATTGCTAGACCCAGAGAGAAACGAATCTAAAAACTTGAAACTTGAACTTGAAACTTGAACTTGAATTGCATTACATAAAAATTAAATCTAAACATTGAATCTAGAAATTTAAAATCTCACAACTGCAAGCAAAGAAAACTAGAGAAAACCTTAATAAACTAAAGAGAGAAGAAAGAATGCTTCTACTAAGCTCTAAGACACGTTCTCCTTTGATGGAATATGATCTCCTTTTATAGAGTTTACATGAGATATGAAGTACGGCTGAATTTGAATAAAACTCAGGGTTTCTATCTGACTCATCCAATTAGGGTTTTGACGTACTAATCGTGCCGACTTAGAGAGATCAGATGCATAATCCCACCGTTGGATTTGAGGTTTAAGTAGTCGTGAAGCTCTCCTCCAAAAATCAGCACGATCGGACATCGGATGACCGTTCGATGAAGGGTTTGATCGAAACTGGACAGAGGCATTCAAAAACGGGATTTTTGCTTCATCCTTATCTGAATATAATTCTTTTTCCTCTTTTTCTTTCTTTAATCAAATCCCAAATAAGATATTGAGGTATGCAAGGACTCTTTTCCATCTGGACTCTCTCAATAATATCTTTGTAGATTTGATTTAAAATCTCAGCCGTAGATCAAATTTGTCTTCTTTATCTCTTCAATATTTCGGAGTTGGCCCGTAATCACACATCTCTAGCCCATCATGCTCCAGATCGGGCCCATTTTCGCATTTGAGAATTTGAATGGACTTCTTGACGTGTAAAATAGCATGATTCAAGCCCAAAACTCCAAATATTTGCTTAAGTCTTGAAAAGTCCTAAAATCTGCAAAAACAACATAAAACCCAAGGTAACTCCATTCTAAGTGTATAAAATGCATGCTTTATGCCTTAAGATTTCACACATAAATGTGTTCATCAGATTCCCCCACACTTAGACTAAGCTTGTCCTCAAGCAAAAATTAAAGAAAAATACAAATGCAGGTAAGAAACTAGTGCAACAAAATAAATTTTAACTCACTTTCGTAGGAATCACGGTTACACTTAGCATGTGCAACAGGCCTTTAAACCACTAGGTTACCCCTAGAGGACGAGTTTTGTCTCGTGGATGTTTGCAGTGAATGTACATCCAAAATTCCAATTTTAGCTCAAAATAAAACATTGCAAATTCCAACTCTAACAATTGGTAAGTACTCATACAAGATCAATAGCTATGACAATTTTTCTCACCATTGATTTAAGATCCCCCACACTTGAACTTTATTACCCCATATTGATTCTTGAGACTTAGCATATATCTCAATCAAGGACTCACCTTATATCTTTCAAGTACACCTCTCCTTTAAGCAAAACCACTCATAAAGTAAGGGGACCAAGGACTAAGGTTTTGAAGTATTTTTGACCAAACAATTTTACCAAGGCATTGATGACACTTGTATTTATTTCTCCTTCTTTTTTTTTTTTTTTTTTTTTTTTTTTTTTTCTTTTGAGTAGTGAACTCTACATTACTCCACTACGGTTGGCTTGAATGACATGGTGGAGCAGACACCAGAAACCCAAGTTACTTTGTAGCTTTGCTTTGCATATGCCCACATAGACAGTGATGCGAGAGTTCTTTTCAATAATCTCCTTCCTAAGAGTTTCGATCAAGTCACCTCGATTCCTGAGTCGGAGTGCCCTGTCTAGTTCCAAGGAATTCAACTTTTACTTTCTACTCTTTTTTTTTTTCTTTCTTTCTTCTTTTGTCATGCCATACACAAAATTGATCTCAACTTCTAGCCAAAGAAACAAGGACCCACAAAACTCATAGATGGTTCAACGCCTTAAGTTAAGGGCCTTTTATTTTTCTAAGGAAAGTCTCATCTCAACATATAGACAAGTTACCTTCCTCTCAACAGGGTTTTTATGTGTTCATGATGGGTACCAAAATCACTCTCATTTCACACATCATAGAAATTGAAAGAATATGTATAATAACCAAAAGTCAAAGTTAAAATCTACAACGCAGCTATACCCCCCCTACACTTACGTAATGCAATGTCCTCAATGCATGTATGCTAAACAAAGAAGACAAATGAGGGGTATACCTTTAAGTCAAGATGTACTTATCATGGGAAACTTTAGTCTTATCTTCAATATCAATGTATGATGGGGAAGGCACTCCAAATAAGAAAAACCGTGAATTGAAAAATCATCTCTAAAGATCTCAAGAAAAACATTCACAATGTTAAAAAAAATTCTCATCATACGTTGAGGTTTTCTAGAAGGTTTTGCATCTTTCATAAGATGAATATGATGTTGTAAAATGGAAGAGCTTAGACCTTTGATATTTGTGATAGACCAACCCAATAGTTCTCTATTATTATTCAACAGTGTGATCAACTCTTCTGCTTTGTCAGAAGTTAAATCAGAGACAACAATAACAGGAAGAGTATTATCTTGTTCCAATAAAGCATACTTCAAATTAGAAGGCAGCTCTTTCAATTCTAGCTGAGGAAGTTCAATTATTGAGGGCTTGGGAATGGAGATGGAGATGGATAGAGGTTCAATAGGCTCCAAAGGTGTGTGAAAATTTAAAACTTCGGAAAAGAAAGTTTCACTATCATCATCCAACATATCCATACATTCTTGAAATTTAGAATCAAAATCAATCTCAAAGTTGGTAATCACATCATTAGGAAAATCAAAAGATTCCTCAAGCATATTGATCTCTTCTTCTATTTGTGGTTGTTTCCCTATCCTGAACATATTAAACTCTACAGTTTGATTTCCAAAAGATAATCGTAAGAGGCCATTTCGACAATTGATTAATGCATTACTAGTAGCCAAAAATGGTCTTCCTAAAATTATTGGGATTTCATCCTTGATTGAAAAAGGTTTAGTATCTAGCACAATGAAATCAACTGGAAAAATAAATTCTCCCACTTTCAGTAAAACATCTTCAACCATCCCTTTAGGAATCTTAATTGACCTATCTGCCAACTGAAGAGTAGTTCTAGTTGCTTTCAATTCTCCCAGTCCTAGTTGCTTATAAACATGGTAAGGCAAAAGATTCACACTTGCACCAAGATCAAGTAAAGCATGTTCAATGTGTGTATTGCCTATGACACAAGCTATGGTGGGGCTCCCTGGATCCTTATATTTGGCTGCTACAGGTTGAGTAATTATGGAACTAATGTTACCTGCCAAGAACGCCTTTTTGGGAATGCTAGTGATTCTTTTATGAGTGCATAAATCTTTCAACACTTTTGCATAGGCGGGGATCTGAGATATGACATCCAAAAGAGGGATATTCACTTCTATCTTTTTGAAGACATCAAAAATTTTCTCCATAGTTGCAATCTTCTTCTTATTCACTAGACGACTAGGATAAGGAGCCTTAGGAACATAAGAACTCTCATTTGAAATTTGTTCTTTTCTCATAGTTTCTGATAGTGGTTCACCAAACTTAGGTACTGCTAAAGCAACTGGCTCATCCTCAACTTCTATGGGTTTCTCAGACAAACCCTCATTACGAGATACTTGAACATTCTCCTCATCACAGTGGTCACTAATCTCGCTCTTTTCATTAATATGTGACTCACCTGTTAAATACCCTTTCCCACTTCTCAATGCAGACACAGAATTAATTGAAGCTAAAGAAGAATGGGAGGATTCAACTTGGTTGACTTGATTTTGTGGTCTTTGTTGAATCTGAATCCTAGGATTTAACTCAGGTTGGCTAGGCATTTTACCTTTTTCTCGCTCAGATAAAGCACTTGCAAGAGTGGAAATTTGTTTTTCCATATTATGCATAGAAGTCATGAAGGTGCTGGAAAGTACTTCCATATTCTTCTCTAAGGAAGAGAGACGAGAAAACTCTGGATTGTTACCTCTGTTGAAACCAGGTGATGATTGATTTTGTGCAATGTGAGGCATATGAGGCACAATAGGTGGATTGACAGGCCTAGCTAAATTGACATTCTGGAAATTTGGGGTTTGAGGGAACTGGACATTTGGATTATAAGAAAATTGGGCATTTTGCTTTTGAGGGGCACCAAAGTGATTTTGTGTGGAATAATTGCTTAATCCATTTTGGTTTTGCCCTTGAGACCATGAAAAGTTAGGATGATTCTTCCACCCAGGATTGTACGTGTTGCTGTACGGGTTTGGAAACATCGCACTGACATTTTCATGATGGCCTCCAGAATAGCTAGGACATTCCTCAATTACATGTGTAGGAGATTGACACCATGCACAATTAGCAATAGAATTGTCAATAAAATGTGCTTTACTTGGTGATGGTGGTGCAGCCTTAACTACCAAAGTCTCTAACTTTTTTAAAAGATTATCTATTTGTACTTCCTTATGAACTTGGCTATTAACAAAATATCCCCTACTAGTCTTTTCAGATTCTTGGGTTGACTCCCATTCTCTAGTTTTATCTGCTAAGTCTAAAAGAAATTCCCAAGCTTCGGAATCATCAGTGAATGATGTAAATCCTGTGGGGCACATAGATTCTAAAAGTTGCTTGCTTTGATAATCGATACCCTCATAAATTATTTGACATAAATGCCATAATTCTATACCATGGTGAGGGCATTCTTGGAGAAGGCTTTGAAACCTCTCCATTACCTTAGCAAAAGACTCACTGGGTTTCTGACGAAATTGAAGAATATCATTTCTTATTTTATTCGTCTTAGAGAAAGGAAAGAATTTTTTCAAGAAGAGGACAGTAAATTGTTCCCATGTGATAATGCTATCCCTAGGTAAGCTATAAAGCCACTTTTTAGCTTGATCCTTTAATGCAAATGTAATGAATCTTAGTCTTACAGCATCATCAGTGAGCTGTTGTACCTTCATAAGGACACAAACCTCCTCAAACTCCCTAAGGAACAAGTATGCATCTTGATCAGGTAACCCATGAAATTGGGGTAACATAGATAAATAATGAGATTTGAGCTCAAAATTATTACCCCTCACTTCAGGTAAACGTATACAAGAAGGTTGTGCAGATCGGGTTGGATAAAATCTATCCCTAAGACTCTTAGGTGGAGGTGGTGGAGGTAGTGGAGGTAGACCTTCCATGGTCAAGTTAGACACTCGGACAATTCTATTTGTAGAATCTCGAGTCCAGACACACATGCACTAACCACTTAATGCAATTAATGACTCTTATGAAAGAATGAGATTTTTTTATTTTTTTTATAAAAATAAATTAACTAAAGAATAAAAGAAAAGAAAATAACGAAAACAAAAGGAAAGTAGTGAATTTCCCACCACAAAGATTGAAACAATGATTCCAAAGCTGTAAGGTTACCGTATAGCTGAGCGCTTATAGGTTTGACAGCAAGGGAATCCGTATAGTCTTCGGAGCCACCTACAATCGAATCCGGGGATTACCGGTAGAGTGGGGACTACTATACGTTTTTGTTTCTACTCAAGTTAAGAGTAATATCTTTGAATTTTTTTTTTTATTTTTTTTTTTTTAATCACTTCGATTTACCTAAGAATGAGAAAAACAAAGTGGACTAATACCTCCCCGGCAACGGCGCCAAAAACTTGTTTGTGAATTTTAAAAGTAACCGCAAGCGCACGGTATCGTGTAGCTAACGGGTCGATCTCAAGGAGATATGCCACTTATAATTCAACTTCTTAATAGTAATGCGAGAGTGGAATGATTCAATTTTTTTGTTAACTAATTAACTAAATTAAATGATCCTAATCTATACGTCTAATGCAATCGAATTGAAACGAACAATAAATTAAACACAATCAATGCATAAATAAAAGACAGGAAAATGCAGATGCAACACCACCCGTCACCAGAAGCAGAGGCACGACTGTAGGCTTGCTCCGGTTATGTGGTCCGAGATTATGAATGAATAGGCAGAAAGTAAATAACAAAAAGTAAATAACAAAGCAATAAACAAAGCAATAAAAGGAAAGGAAATAACTAAAATGCAGATGCAACACCACCCGTCACCAGAAGCAGAGGCACGACTGTAGGCTTGCTCCGGTTATGTGGTCCGAGATTATGAATGAATAGGCAGAACAATAAATAATGCTGAAAGTAAATCCTAAATTAAGAATATAGAGGGGTAGATAGAAGCGGGAATGGAGGGAGGAGAGAAGATTAATAAAGAAAAATTACTTACTTGCGAATTGAACAAATGATTCGAATCTCAACCAACCCTAACAACCAGATCTAGATCTAGAATGATCTAAATCTGCAATTGCTAGACCCAGAGAGAAACGAATCTAAAAACTTGAAACTTGAACTTGAAACTTGAACTTGAATTGCATTACATAAAAATTAAATCTAAACATTGAATCTAGAAATTTAAAATCTCACAACTGCAAGCAAAGAAAACTAGAGAAAACCTTAATAAACTAAAGAGAGAAGAAAGAATGCTTCTACTAAGCTCTAAGACACGTTCTCCTTTGATGGAATATGATCTCCTTTTATAGAGTTTACATGAGATATGAAGTACGGCTGAATTTGAATAAAACTCAGGGTTTCTATCTGACTCATCCAATTAGGGTTTTGACGTACTAATCGTGCCGACTTAGAGAGATCAGATGCATAATCCCACCGTTGGATTTGAGGTTTAAGTAGTCGTGAAGCTCTCCTCCAAAAATCAGCACGATCGGACATCGGATGACCGTTCGATGAAGGGTTTGATCGAAACTGGACAGAGGCATTCAAAAACGGGATTTTTGCTTCATCCTTATCTGAATATAATTCTTTTTCCTCTTTTTCTTTCTTTAATCAAATCCCAAATAAGATATTGAGGTATGCAAGGACTCTTTTCCATCTGGACTCTCTCAATAATATCTTTGTAGATTTGATTTAAAATCTCAGCCGTAGATCAAATTTGTCTTCTTTATCTCTTCAATATTTCGGAGTTGGCCCGTAATCACACATCTCTAGCCCATCATGCTCCAGATCAGGCCCATTTTCACATTTGAGAATTTGAATGGACTTCTTGACGTGTAAAATAGCATGATTCAAGCCCAAAACTCCAAATATTTGCTTAAGTCTTGAAAAGTCCTAAAATCTGCAAAAACAACATAAAACCCAAGGTAACTCCATTCTAAGTGTATAAAATGCATGCTTTATGCCTTAAGATTTCACACATAAATGTGTTCATCAGTAGTATATCATTGTAAGAATCTAATTAAGGAAACATATCAATGATATTCAAATATAGAAACTAGATTCATGCTATCTATGCAATTAAGGAAATAACCATCCTTACCTTTTATAACTCGCAAAGAATCCTAAGAAATCAAGTAAGATCTTGGCAAACTTGAGAAGAAGGTCCTAAACAAGTGTATACAACATATTAGGAAAGATCCCTAACATAAAAGATACCAAAACATCCAACACAGACCAATTCTGGAGTTGCTGTACTCATTGGTCGAGTGGATTGGTCGACTGGTCCAGTCGACCAATCAGTTGACCAATGCAGACAGTAGCCTAAAAAAAAAACAGAGTTTTAAGATATGAAATCAAAATTTGGTGGTTCAAAAGGGTACTAATCAAGGGGTAAACTACATCAGTAGTATCCTAACATATAGGGGACCTCAAAACACTAATCAAATCAGGCCATCAAGATCCAAATTAGGAAACAAAAAGTTACCATAATTAGATCAACCATGGATCTTGAAGATTCAAGGTAGAAATCAAAGACAAGAACAATAGGCGGATGGATCATTGCTTCAGGTAAAGGTATCATGAAAAGCATACTTAGATCTTCAAGGAAATAGGCTTAAAAGCATAAATCTAAATAAGGAAACAAAACCTACCATATATGTAACTATCATGATTCATGAAGAACACATAGTATGGTAGAAGAGAACAACTAGAGATTGATAGATCATGGATCATGAAAAGAAAACACAGCAATTGACTACTAACATGAACAATATAGAAGATCCAAGGAGATCAGAATTCAAATCAGAAGTTAAACAAAGACTAGATCATGGTTTGATCATGATTCCTTCAAAAGCTTGCAATGATCATGGTTAAGATCATTGTTCTAGCCATTAATCCTTAGGATGATCATGAGAGACAAGTCCAGAGATGTTTGCAATAGAGAATGCAGCATCTCCTCTACTGTCTCAACTCAAAAAGGAAAGAAAATCAGAGATGGAGGAGAAGAAGAGAGTATAGACATACCTTTTGATGCAAAAGGAAGAGTTCCGACGAAGATCCGTCAAGAAAATCACCAAGGATGCAAGGGAGATGACTTGCAGAGGTCTTTGGTTCGTTCCAAAGAGTTTGGAGGCAGCAAATACGAAGTAGACTCGAGATTGGACTTAAATAGAGCAACCAAGACCTAATTGCCAAAGACAGCACTCATTGGTCGAGTGGATTGGTCGACTGGTCCAGTCGACCAATCAGTCGACCAATGCTGACAGCAATTCCAAAACAGGGGATTGAAGACCCAGATCAAATCCAATCCTAAAGGGGTTTTGCACACATAACAAATGACTTACCTAATAGGTAGAAATGCCTTCAAACCTTGATAGAGAGCACTCCAAGTCCATCAACTAATCCGATCTCCATCAAGATTCAGTTTCCATAAATAGAACTTCATCATCAACTCTCATGGATTCAAAGCCAGACACCAAGTCCTCCACTGGGATGGCCCAAAGCTGACTTCTTACTTTACTTCGGGTCACTGGACCTACAAATAACAAGGTTTCCGGGTCAAGGTTAGGGCTGGGTTTTACACTTCGCTTCTCCTCCTTCATTTATTTCTTCATTCTCCATGTCTTTCAGTTGTGCGAAGTCAAGAACTTCTTTCTCAGAGGCTGAAACTTGTAGAAGAAATGGAAGACTTTTTTTTTACTGATTGATCGAGTAAGTTTGCTTGCTACTTCTTTCAGATTGTAAGTATCTTATAAGTTGAAAAAATCTGCATTCCGTTGATCAATGGATTTAACTGGCAGTTCTGTTCTTGCTACAGTGTCTTCAAAGCATATTCCAAAGGAGGAACCTGAAGGCGTGGCCAAAGAAACTTCTACCTCTGCGTCTAAAAGACCAATCCATTCTGGCGAGGAGGTTTACAGGCCTCCCTGGAAGTTGTGAAGGTCTGATCGAGTCACGGACAGCTTTGAAAAAGCCTTAGAATGGTGTACTCTTGCCCAAACACCAGCCAAAAGCAAAGCTTTCGATTCTATTTCTGATGACGCCTTCTTGAGGTCATTCGTCACGTAAGTTTTTTTTTTTGGGTATAACTTTCACATTTTTCTTCTGTACTTCTAATTCCGAACGAAACTCTCTTGGTTGCAAGAGTTTTGTTGATTGTTTCCACAAGTAGGTGGAGGCATCCTATCAGATCGGGAGAATTCATTTTGATATTTCCAGGCTTCGGGCAAAGTCTTCGGCCAAGGATCGGGAGATTCAGCGCCTTCGAGACAGACTTTGGGAGGGGAGATTCAGCGCCTTCGAGACAGACTTTGGGAGGAGGTCAAGGTAAGGAACATTGAGATCGAGTGTCTGTCCCAAGATCTAGATGTTGCCAATGGACGCATCCGTGGTTTCGAGCGAAGGGTCGTGAGACTTTCGAGAGAATTGAATGATTCCGAAGCAAAAGTTGAGGAGCTGCGAAATTAAATAGTTCCTCCCAATCTTGATTGTATCCCTGCCGAGACCCAGAGGGCTTGTATCTGTAAGTATTTAGGCAGTAAGCCTTTTTATAAGTTGTTGGACATTTTGAATGACCAGGCTTATCGGGAGGGTCAGAATGAGGTGTTTGAATCTATTCTGTGGAGAAACCTGAATTTTGATACGGCTCCTCACCAATTTCTCTGTCACCCCAAGGTCTTCTCGAAGTTGCAGCTTCCTCCTCCAGATTGGGCCGAAGACGTCAAAGATCTACCTGCTCCTGATCCGGATATTACGCTCTATCTCAACGATTCTCCTCCTGTGACTCCAATTATAGAAGAGACTGCAGAAAACAAAGAAGAAGACGCTCCAAATGTCAATCCCAAAGGCGTCAATCTTTCTTCCACAATGACCAAACAGACTGCGGGAGACAAGTTCTAAGATTCCTTGTCGATTTTCTTTTCCTTCTTACCTCAACGACCGAAGATGAGGTCTTTTCAACAAACAGTAGGGAAGGATCCTGGAAAAGCTAGACGAGGGGTTCGGGATGCTCCTTCCAGTCGTTGGTCAAGCTCTTGTTCTTCTTAGAGAAATGTTCCTTGTCCAAGATATTATATCTTCGCCTGAACAAAGTTCTTTTCATGGTCTATTCCTTGTCCAAAATGTTAGAATACTCTGTATATCCCGAACATTGTAAAGGATGGCCCCTACTGGCCTTTAAATGAATGAAAAGCAAATTTTGTGTTAATCGTTGTCTGATTGTAACACATTCATCCTTCGGGGAATTAGCTTGGTCGAACTGAACCATATCTGGTTCGTCCTTACTGACAAGCGTTTAAAGGTGGAATTCGTTTTTTTTTTTCCCGAAGCCTTAGATCCACGAAAATTGTAAGGAATTTTTTCTAAGAGTTCGAAAGTTATACTCGATGTACATCCGATATACCCGACCCCGGAGAATTCTTCAGAACTTTTCGTGATTTTTGAAGGTCTCACTCAGTTTTACTTGATGCCTTTGACCTAGTAAATTCCTTAGAATTCTTTCTAGGCGTTTGAAGGTCCCACTCTGTGCTACCATCGGCCTTTACCTTAGAAAGTGCTTGAACTTCCTAGGCTTTTAAGGTTTTGTTCAGAATTAGTCCGATGCCCTTGACCTTAGAAAATTCTTTAGAATTTTCATCGAGGCTTTTGAAGGACCCACTCGGTTTTACCAGATGCCTTAAACCTGAAAAAGTTCCTTAGAATTTTTTGTAGGCTGTCGAAGGTCCCACTTGATGCTACCCGATGCCTTTACCCAAAAGTTCCTGAGAATATTTCAGAATGTTCAAAGGTTTCATACGGTGTTACCCGAAGCCTTTTGATTCTAAATGTACTCTGCTATAGACAGCCCCCAATCAAAAGATTTGGTAGTAAAAACCAGTATTTGCATTGAGTAATTACAGATCGACTAGATCAAATTGGTAATTTAAATAACTTCAAAAAAAAATGTTGACATGACTTCAAGAGAATTATTTCTTCAAATTCTTTGCGTTCCATGATCGGTCTAATTCGCGGTCGACGCCCAGATCCTTTATCTTGTAAGCTCCCGAACCTACTTGCTTGATAACCATATACGACCCTTCCCATGTTGGGTCTAGCTTCCTCTGATGACATGGATCTGACGCAAGAGTGTTCCTTAGAACCAAATTTTCTACTCGGAATTGCCGGTGTTTTACTCAAGCATTGTAGTGAGAGGCTATCCTTCGATGATATTGTTGACTTTTAGCTATTGCAGTTGCACGAATTTCATCAAATAATTCAAGGCTATCTAACAAACATTCTTTGTTTGCTTGTTCTTCGAACTCTCTTTCCCGAATGGTTCCTGCCATTATCTTGACCGGTGCTAGCGCTTTCGAACCATATGTTAATCTGAATGGAGTTTCTCCAGTGGGAGTTCGGACGGTCATTCGGTATGCCCATAGGACATTTTGTAGTTCTTCTGTCCACAAGGCTTTATTGTCTTCGAGTCGTTTCTTGATCCTGTCTAACAACGTTCGGTTCGTCACTTCCACTTGACCATTACTTTGAGGATATGCTACTGACAACATTCAGTGGTCAATCATATAAGTGTTGCAGAAGAGCTCAAACTGAGGGTTATCGAACTGAGTTCCATGATCGGTCACTAGTACTTTTGGAATCCCGAATCTGTGGATGATTGACTCCAGCATGAATTTTTCCATTTGTTTTTCTGTGATTGATGCCAGAGGAGCTGCCTCTACCCAGTTAGTGAAATAATCAATTGCTACGATCAAGTACTCCTTTTTCCCTGTTGCTTTTGAAAATTTTCCCATCAAGTCTATTCCCCACATTGCAAATGAAATGGGGTTCAGAATTGACGTAAGAATCGTGGCAGGCTGTTTTGGCACAGTCGAATGTATCTGGCACTGGTTGCAAGACCGAACGTACTTCATGGAATCTTCTTGTAACTTGGACCAATATAACCCGAGCCGAAGGATTTTATGCGCTACGGCCCGTCCACCCATGGTGTGCGCCGGAAATATCTTCATGAACTTCAGCCAACGCGATTTCAGCTCCTTTGGGACCAACGCATCTAAGTAAGGGTTCTGCAAACGACTTTCGATATAGCCTCCCGTGTTGGATAGTAAATCTTGCCGCACAAACTCTTATTGATCAGGCTTCTTTTAAATCTTCGAGGAGTTTGTCATCCTGAATATACTCAATGATGGGGTCCATCCAGCATTTTTTGCTTTTTATATACGAAATGAGGTCGACCTTTGCGCTCAGGAAATTTAATTCCTCAATGTAGACCGATGGTTCTAAGGTTTTTTCCTTAGCGTTTGCCAACCTCGAGAGTTCATCTGCTACAGAGTTCTCCTTTCGGGGTATTTGACATACCCTTATATCTTTGAATTCCTTCCTTAGAGTTCGGATCAGCTCTTGATACTTCTGTAAACGAGGCTCTTTTATTCTATATTCTGCTTCTACTTGGTTGACGATAAGTTAGGAATCACTGTATATTGTTGCTTCAGCTACTGCCAAAGCTTTAGCGAGCCAGAGCCCCACGATGAAAGCTTCATATTCTGCCTTGTTGTTACTTGCCTCAAACCCGAACATGAAAGCATATCGGATCAAAAAACCTCCTGGACTTTTTAACAAAATGCTCGCTGCCGAACCAAAGTTATTGCTAGAACCGTCAACATATATGTGCCACATACTTGGCAGGGTAGGTTCTCCTTCTTCCTCGATCGGGGTTACGGACTTCAGTATAAAATCGGCTAGGGCCTGTGCTTTTATAGCAGTTCAGGGCTTGAAATCCACCTAGAATTCCCCTAGTTTGACCGATCATGCAACCATTCTTCCTGATAAATCAGGTTTAAACATAACCTTTTTTAAAGGGAAATTGGTTAGCACCTGTGTGAAATCCAGCCCAAACCTAGCCAGGACACCCCATCTGTTTTGGGTGAAGAAAGGTTTGTTTAATGTTTGACCTTGAAGTTGGACCTTGATAACTGTGTTGCTATCCTTGAAAGTCTTAGGAAGTCATGTCAGACCTTTCCCTTAGGGTTGATCCAATGTCCCAAAGTGAAGGAAGTGGTCTCTGTGGGCCCTCTCAGTGGAAGACATGGTATTTGACCCGAAACCCTAGAGTTTGATGATGGTGCTCCATACTTGTAGCATTATCAGTGTTTGATAAGAAACTACACCTTGATGATTAAGAGCTTAGTTGAAGGACCTAAAACCCATTTGGACATGTTTTGAAGGTGCCCTTATGTGCTAGGAAGGTTGTATGTTGAGTTGGGAGAAGCCCAAGTGAATTTGATGAAGTTTGGGCCTTGATATCCCTAATTTTGGCCTTGTTGACATGTTTGGTCGATTGGGTGGTAGACTGGGCCAATCGACCAATAGGGTGTCAGAATCCGAGAAAATCTTCTATTTAGGGTTTTTAGTGTTCTATTTAAGTAGACTTCGTGTCCCTTAGCCCCTTTTGTTTCTAAAACCTATTGTGGACGTGGGAAGCCTCTCTCAAAGCCTCTTCTTGGTGATTTTGAAGAACTCTTGCAAGATCTAACGTTGCTCGTCTCTTGTTCATCTCCAAGGTTGGTATTCTACCTCTTTCTTCTCTAATCTCTTCCCTCTACTGTTCTAGTTCATTGTTTTGATTGTGGAGAAGGTGTTACACTACTGCAACTACCTATTCTCTGATCTCCTTGTGTCTTAAAGTGAACCCCCAATCACTCTATGCATTCCTTGAAGCCATATGGCGAATCTCCTTGATTTTCCTTGTTTCTAAATTGGTTTTGATAGCATGATTCTTTCTTACTATAGTTTTTCCTTTCTAATCAATATTAGACATTCTTATTCTTAGTTTTCATTGCTGATCTACTATATTCAATGACTTTGAATGAATCTCCATTCATTCCATTGATGCTATGATCTTCTTACTTGAATTCTTAGCCATGATTATATGATATCTTAATGATCATTCCTTTAATCTGATTTCTCAATCATATTAGATCTGAATTCATGTTAGGATTCATCTCTAATCTATTGCTAATGATCCTCTT